>NC_141028.1:61592500-61617500 GCF_052040795.2 Danio rerio
TTCACCGATAACAACTAATTGAACTAATGACACAAACACATTCCAGTACCTCAAAAAAAGTAATAAAAAACATTAAAAATGATCGTCTGTTTCTGTTCCCAACTGTCTAGAACCATGTTTACAACTGAATAATAATAATACTAATAATAAATAATAGTAATAATAATATTAATAATAAAAAAATAATAATAAAATAAAAAAAACAAAAAATAGTAATAATAATAATAGTAATGATAATAAATTACAATAATAATAAAAAATAAAATAAGAATACGAATAGTAATAAAAAATAATAAAAATAAAAATAGCAAATAAAAATAATTAAAATAATAATAATAATAATAATAAAATAGTAATAATAATAATAAAATAATAAAAACTAAAATAATAATAATAATAATAAATTATAATATTAATAAAAAATAAAATAATAAAAAGAATAGTAATAAAAAATTATAATAAAAATTAAAAATAGCAAATAAAAAGTATTAAAACAATAATAATAATAATAATAATAATAATAATAATAATAATAATAATAATAGTAATAACAATAATAATAATAATAATAATAATAATAATAATAATAATAAAATAAGTAAAAATCAAAATAATATTAATAATAACACAAGGGCTTGGGTTTATAATAATCGTAATAAGTAGGTATTTGTTTCTGCGAGTTTAACTAATAATTACAGCTCAGATCAGGGTGTTGTGTCTACTAGTTCAGTGTCCAGTAGTCGTGTAATAATCAGCATAATGTACATCCTGTCGGTTGTGATCACATTATCACATATTGAATCATCAATAAAGACAAACCAAACAGTGAAGTGACTTTCCTTTCGAAGCTAGAGTTCAACAAACTCGTCTGTCATTCCAGGTAAACCCAAAGACTTTAATTAGTTTATTCAGGAGCCTTTAATTCCGGCTCTGGAGCAGAAATGACTGCACTGTCTTGTTTCCAGTCTAAATATCTAAAAATAGTTCAATCAAGAACACAAGTAAAATAATAGTCTTGTTTTCAGAAATAATGAAGTGAGTTTTTCCCAAAGAAAAGCACAACAATCTGTCAATGGAGGAAGCAGAATAATCTAGTGTTTAGTTTGAAGTAAGATTAATATTCAGCTTACCCTATTGGCAGATTATTTTCCATCATGTGATGTTTGTTTGATGGGATAGACTGTACCTTCCGTTCTTTTCATACAGATTACAAAACCAGAGGACATCTGTTTTCCAGTGTAGTTGATTGGTTAAGCTTTCTGTGGACATTTCTCTCATGTCTGTGAAGCAAGTGTTGGCTGAACTCATAATGAAGCTGCAGAAACTGTCCTGAACACACGTCTGCTCCGAGCCCCTCCCCTGAGAGTCATCAGTCTATAGTGATCTACGATTGGCTCAAATACTAGAAGGCGGGGCTTCATTTGCCATATTGACAGTTACAAAAACTGTTCTATAGTTTTTGCTTGTATATGTGTGTGTGTGTGTGTGTGTGTGTGTGTGTGTGTGTGTGTCTGTCTCACCGTCCTGGTTCCCCCAGTCCCAGTCGGGTCCCCGCACCACCTTTACTCCCTGAAAGATTCCCTTCAGGATAATTCTGGACAGATTCTGCCGCGGCGTCAAACTCACCCTGAGAAGAAGACAAGAAGAAGAGCAGATAAACACCTAAAATATTGATAATAATAATAATTCCTTACGTTTCTATAGCGCTTTTCTGAGCACTCAAGGCGCTATACACAATGGGGGGGGATCTCCTCATCCACCACCAGTGTGCAGCATCCACCTGGATGACGCGACGGCAGCCATATTGCTCCAGACCACACACCACACACCAGCTGATTGGTGGAGAGGAGACTGATATGAAGCCAATTGGAATATGGGGATGGTTAGGAGGCCATGATGGACAGAGGCCTAACCCTAACCTAACCCTGACCCTAACCCAGGATGCCGGGGTTTAAACCCTACTTTTTTTTTTGAAGGACATCCTGATATTTTTAACGACCACAGAGAGTCGGGACCTCGGTTTAACGTCTCATCCGAAAGACGGCGCTCACTGAGCAGTATAGAGTCCCCGTCACTATACTGGGGCATTAGGACCCACACAGACCGCAGGTTGAGCGCCCCCTACTGCCCTCACTAACACCACTTCCGGCAGCAACCTAGCTTTCCCATGTGCTCTCCCGTCCAGGTACTGACCAGCCCTGCTTAGCTTCAGTGGGCGACCATGTGAGAGTTGCAGAGAGCTAGTTCATCTCTTAATGACATCAAAATAAAATTTATTTAGTTTTTTTACTATCAATATGTTAGTCTTAAAGGGATAGTTCACCCAAAAATGAAACTTCTGTCATCATTTACTCACCCTTCATCTAAAGAAAATGTTAAGGAAAATTCTGGAAACCGGTAACCATTGACTTCTGTAGCGTTTTGTCTTTCCTACTACGTTAGTCGACGGCTTTCAGCTTTCCTTAGTGTTCAACAGAAGAAAGAAACTCTTAAAGGTTTGGAGGCGCTTCAGGGAGAGCAAATAATGAGCAAATGATCAGCTTTGGGTGAACTATCCCTTTAAATTCTCTCTTTGAACACTCTGATTAATGTTTATGAACATGAGGGCAGGGTCAACCTGTCACTGGCCAACCGCAACCATCCAATCAAGTCACATCTGACAAAATCAAGCCCCTAAAAGGCGATTCACTCAGATATGTGTGACAAGATAACGTGTTTATAATTATGAATAAGGGGCAGCATGGTGGCCAGTGGTTAGCACTGTGGCCTCACAGCAAGAAGGTCGCTGGTTTGAGTCTCGGCTGGGTCAGTTGGTGTTTCTGTGTGGAGTTTGCATGTTCTCCCTGTGTTGATGTGGGTTTTCTCCGGTTGTTCCGGTTTCCCCCACAGTCCAAACACATGTGAGTGTGAGTGTGTGTGTGAATGTGTATGGGTGTTTCCTAGTACTGGGTTGCAGCTGGAAGGGCATACGCTGTCTAAAACACATGCTGGAATCGTTGGTGGTTCATTCCGCTGTGGTGACCCCTGATGAATAAGAGGACTAAGCTGAAAGAAAATGAATGAATGAATGAATAAACGATTCTGTTCGAGTCATTTGGATGATTTTCTGTTCAAGTCCATCATCTTCCCATGTTTATTCATGTTATTTTTTTTCCAGCTTAGTCTTTATTAATCTGGGGTCGCCACAGTGGATTGAGCCACCGACTTACTCAGCACGTTTAATGCAGAAGATGCCCTTCCAGCTGCAACCCATCTCTGGGAAACACCCATACACACTCATACACTATGGCCAGTGTAGTTGATCAGTTCCCCTATAGCACATGTGTTTGGACTGTGGGGGAAACTGGAGCACCCGGAGGAAACCCACACCAACACAGGGAGAACATGCAAACTCTACACAGAAACACCAACTGACCCAGCCGAGACTCAAACCAGTGACCTTCTTGCTGTGAGGTGACAGCACTACCCACTGCGCCACCATCCAGCCCCTAATTTATATTATATACATATATTTTATATCTAAATATACACAAACATTTTCTCATATATATGCATGCATGTGTGTATTCGTATAAACATGATAAATATGCACAGCACACACACTTAAATCATGTCAAAACAAACTTTTATTTTGGATGCAGCTAATCACGATGCATTTTTGCAGCACTACAAATAGTTTTGATTATTGGCAAATTTGACGGACACAACATGAGGTCGTGTGCATAATTTTACCACATTTGCACTATACGACTCTCAATAGCCGTAACACTGTAAACCGCAGTGTGTTACCTGTTGTCTACTTGGTTGTTTACTTTTTAAAAATGTGAGTAAACCCATTGTAACTTGGAATTGTGACGTTGACAACTTCATTCATTTTCTTTTCAGCTTAGTCCCTTTATTAATCCGGGATCGCCACAGCGGAATGAACCGCCAACTATTCCAGCACGTTTTATGCAGCGTATGCCCTTTCACCTGCAACCCATTTCTGGGAAACACCCACTCACACTCACTCATACACTATGGACAATTTAGCCTACCCAGTTCCCCTATAGCGCATGTGTTTGGACTGTGGGGGAAACCGGAGCACCCAGAGGAAACCCACGCCAACACGGGGAGAACATGCAAACTCCACACAGAAACAGACACTGACCCAGCTGAGACTCAAACCAGCGACCTTCTTCCAACAGATCGCCCTAAATTGATAACTTACCGTTTATAATAATGCACAGTTAATTTATTTACTTAAAGCTGCAGTATGTAGGATTGACACCTAGTGGGTGATCTAGGTACTGCAGTCCAAATTCAAAATATAGAAAAGGGGTTTTATTTTCCGCCCGACCCCTTCACCTCAAACTCGACGCAGGTTGCCAGATTGGTGACAAACAGAATCAAGCGTGCCTTTAAATGTATTCAGTCATTCATTTTCTTTTCGGCTTAGTCCAGTTAATTAATCAAGGGTCACCACAGTGGAATGAACCACCAACTTATCCAGTATATGTTCTACGCAGCGGATGCCCTTCCAGCTGCAACCCATTACTGGGAAACATCTATTCACACTCATTCACACACACTAAAGACAATTTAGTTGATCAGTTCCCCTATAGCGCATGTGTTTGGACTGTGGGGGAAACCGGAGCACACAGAGGAAACCCACACCAACACGGGGAGAACATGCAAACTCCACACAGAAACACCAACTGACCCAGCCGAGACTCGAACCAGAGACCTTCTTGCTGTGAGGCGTTTGTGCTACTTTAAATGTAATAAGTATTAAAAATGTATTTTTAATTGTATAAATTAATTGTTTATTTATTTGTTCATATGGTACATATACACAATGGGAATTCAAAGTGCTTCACATAAACAAGAATAAAAGAAACATGAAATAATAATAAGAATAATAATTAAAAATAGACTACAAACAGGTTTAAAAAGACAGAAGCAGTGTGATCTGTCAGACGAACACAGTGCTCAGTCAGTGAATGCACAGATAAACAGATAAGTCAAGTCAACAAGCTGTTATGTACGGTGTAGGAAAGAGCCTGTCGAACGCTGGAAAACGTCAGTAACGGCACGTACCTTATAGTAAAGATCTGATCTGATCGTGGAGCAAATGAACTGCCTATTCCCATAATTCACCCGCAGCGCTGGACTCTGAGCCGGAGCATCAGCCAAAGCCCAGCGGCTCTGCTTCTGCGTCTCCTGTTGTCCTGAGGGTTTGTGTTTCTCTATATTATGCTGCCCATATGGCAGCACCTGCGCCGCTCCACGGCTTAAAGCAGAATCAGGATAAATCTCTTAGCAGTGTCTTGTCTTTCAGCCGAGCGTCTGAGATCAAAAGTAAGACGTAATCCGCAGACTGTGAGTGAACACGCAATGAGACGGAAAACCAGAGGAACGCTCTGAATTTACACGTTATAATCCTCGTTGGACTCCAACTACAGCTATTTCTGACTGCCTCCACCTCCTGAATCATCCATCCAGCTTGAGTTATCATCACATCATTAAATACTGCACGTGTGTTTACTTTACTAAGTTAAATATGCATCTGCATGAAGCATCTATTTTCTGTATGATCTGTATTTCAGTGATAATAAACACATTTAGTGTGTGTCTCTGCGCTCTGGTGAACTCTGTTCCATCAGTTATTAAAGGCAGACCAATCTGTAAAGTGCTGATGGAAAAAAACATTGACTTGCTGTCAGTGATGTCATTTCCTGTGATGTTGACTCTGTTCCCCTCCAACTCTGTTACCGCCGACAGGTCGACTCTGTTACCGCAGACTGCCGTCTGTTGTCATCAACTTTGTTTTCGTCATCTCTGTTATCGTCAGTTACAGTCGACTCTGTTACCGTCAACTCTGTTACCGTCAACTCTGTTACCGTCAACTCTGTTACCGTCAACTCTGTTACCATCAACACTGTTACCGTCAACGGTTACCATCAGTTACTGTCATCCCTGTTCCCGTCAACTCTCTGTTAACTTTTGTTATTGTCAACTTTGTTACCATCAGTTACTGTCAACACTGTTAGCGTATTTTATCATCAGCTCTGTTATCGTCGACTCTGTTACTGCTGACTCTGTTACCGTCGACGGGTAAACTCTATTACCGTCGACTGTTACCGGTGACGAGTTGAATCTGTTACCACTGACTCTGTTACCGTGTGTTATTGTCAACTCTGTTACCGTCAATGATGTTACCATCTGCTATCGTCAACTCTGTAAGCGTCTGTAACAGTCAACTTCATTAGCCGACTCTGTTACTGTCTGTTACAGTCAACTCTGTTACCTCCAACTCTGTTACCGTCTTTTATCATCAACTCTGTTATTGTCAACTCTGTTACCGTTAACTCTGTTATCATCAACTTTGTTGCCATATGTTATCATCAACTCTGTTACCGTCAGTTACAATCAACTCTGTTCTCGTCAACTCTGTGAATGCAGACTCTGCTACCACCGACTCTGCTACCACCGACTCTGCTACCGTCGACGGGTCAACTCTATTACCGTTGACTCTGTTGCTGCAGACTCTATTGCCTTCTGTTATCGTCAACTCTGTTACCTTCAACTTTGTTACTATCAACTGTTACCATCTGTAATCGACAACTCTGTTAACCGTAAGTTACCGTCAATTCTGTTAGCGTCTGTTATTATCAACTTTGTCATTGCCTGTTATTGTCAACTCTGTAAGCGTCTGTAACAGTCAACTTCATTAGCTAACTCTTGTTACTGTCTGTTATTGTCAACTCTGTTATCAATAACTTTGTTGCCATGTGAACTTCAACTCTGTTACCGTCAGTTATAGTCAACTCTGTTATCGTCAAGTCTGTTAATGCCAACTCTGTTACCATCGATGGGTCAACTCTATTACCATTGACTTTATTACCGCAGACTCTGTTACTGGCAACTGGTTGACTCTGTTACCGCAGAATCGGTTACCGTCAACTCTGTTACCATCTGTTATCAACATTTCTGTTAGCGTCTGTTATCATCAGCTCTATTAGTTAACTTGTTAACTCGTCAACCCTGTAATCGTCAACTCTGTTACGTTAACCAATTAATGAATGCAAAACGCTTGAAAATAACCCGCAGTTCTGGAATGAGGTCCCTATACTGAACCTGTACCTGTAGTTCTGCCACTTCCACACCTTAAAACCCATTTCATAATTTGAAAGACAGCTTTAGAGTTGGTAATAACAGCAGACGCACTGAATGGATCGTGTCTGTAGTTGGCGTGACACAACTGTGTGGGACTTTATATGGCGATTCTCCCTACTGCGTCTCGAGCAGACATCAAGGTCAGTCAACTTTAGCCTCTTAACATAGAAACGTGAATAATCCATGACCACACGCCATGATGAACTCACGCTACACACACACACACACACACACACACACACTCACACACACACACACACTCACTCACACACACACACACACACACACACACACACACACACACACACACACACACACACACACACACACTCACTCACTCACAAACTCACACACACACACTCACAAACTCACACACACACACACACACACACACACATACACACACACAAACACACTGCAAAAAATGTTTTTCTTGCCTAGATTTTTTGTTGTGTTTCTAGTCCAAATATCTAAAATTTCTTATATCAAGAAGCATTTTCTAGACAAGCAAAACATATAGTCTTGTTTTGAGAAATAATATGCCAATATTAAGAGATTTTTTCCTTAAAACAAGCAAAATAATCTGCCAATGGAGTAAGCAAAATAATCATGTTTTTTCTTTTAACATAAGATTATTTTGCTTACTCCATTGGCAGATTATTTTGCTTGTTTTAAGGAAAAAATCTCTTAATATTGGCATATTCTTTCTCAAAACAAGACAGTATGTTTTGCTTGTCTAGAAAATGCTTCTTGATATAAGAAATTTTAGATATTTGGACTAGAAACAAGACAAAACATCTAAGTAAGAAAAGCATTTTTTGCAGTGCACACACACACACACACACACACACACACACACACACACACACACACAGGTGCGCATATATGGTTTAAAAGAATTTATTTATTATTCAGATGTGTTTTAAGTTTGTTTGTTTAAACCTTTAAGCCTTTGAGATGTAAGACCAGACAAAAAGTTTAATAATAATAAATAAAACACAAAACTAATAATATCTACTGACTGTAGACTAAATACTAACATATTTATAATAGTACATTTAATCAAATAAGTATTCACTCACTCACTGTCCTTCAGCTTTCCATTTTTTGCGGATAAATATTTATATAACACCCTGCTAAGTTAACTATAGCTGTTGATCAATAGCTTATCAAATACACAGACTGGCATTAGTGAAGGGCTGTAAGTTCTGTAATCTTCTGTAAGTTCTGTCAGTCTCAGCTATTTAAAGGAATGAAGCTGTAAGAATGTATGTTTTGTTTGTCGGTGTGAAGTGTTATCAACAGAGATGTTGTTATTGCTGATGTGTGTCCGCTGAGGTCGTGTGTGTTTTTCTGTCAGGACACACACTCCAGCATATGGCCTCGCATATGTTTACCAGGGCAAGAACAAAACAGCCTAACTTGTTAATCGGCTAAGGCAGTGACTAGTTAGCTTCTGTCACGTTGTCGTCTGTAATCTTTTCTAGTGTCAAACGCGGACACACACAGCAGATGTGTCCAGTGTGTCTCATCAAGGAAACAGGTCATTGGGTTTCTCTCAGCGTCTGCATGTAGGTGGATATAATGCAGCCTTTTTACAGCATTTCAATGATCCCGTATCCTGATAATGATGCGGCTGAAGGATTAAGTAAACACCTTCCTGTGAAATTACATTTGTAAACATGTTTACTAGTATTTCTTAATAGATAAACACATGTATAAACATGATATCTTTAATTAGTCATCTCTAATAACTGATGTCTTTTCTCTTCATCATGACGACAGCACATAATATTAGACTAGATATTCTTCAGGACACTAATGTTCAGCTTAAAGTGACGTTTACGGTGCTTTTTATCTGCTTATTCATGTTCTATAAATTCTAGATATAACCTTATTCAGTACAGAATATTACACAGTCACTAGTTTTAAACAAAGCTTAGTAAGTTCTATCCCTGGGTTTCCCTCACATGTGAAGAGGGGCACCTTACAGCAGGGGTTCTCAACCTTTTTCCACTTCTGGGCCCACTTCTTTCTCTGATCCATTTTTGAAGGCCCTCCTGTCTTACATTTTCTTTAAAATGTTTGTATGAAATGCTCATTTAAATTTAAAACTTTATTTATTAACACACACATAAATATACACACACACACAAACACACACACACACACACACACACACACAATACATTTGTTTTGCCTTCTGTTATTTATTAGCATTTTATTAATAAAATATATAATTTTACTTAAATTGTATTATTTATTACATTTATTTATTTATTTATTTAATAAAACTATATATATATATATATATATATATATATATATATATATATATATATATATATATATATATATATATATAGTATAGTATATATATGAGTATTTCAGACTTACTGTCTATATATTTAAAAAAAAAACAAAAAAAAAACTATATATATATATATATATATATATATATATATATATATATATATATATAGTTTTTTTTTTTTTTTTTTTTAATATATAGACAGTTTAAGTCTGAAATACTCACCCCCCTTTGATTTTTTTTCTTTTTTTAATATTTCCTAAATGATGTTGAGCAGATTCAGGAAATGTTCACAGTGTGTCTGATAATATTTTTTTCTTCTGGAGAAAGTCTGATTTGTTTTATTTCGGCTAGAATAAAAGCAGTTTTAAATTTTTTAAACACCATTTTAAGCTCAATATTATTACCCCCTTTAAGCTACATATATTTTTTGATAGTCTACAGAACAAACCATCGTTATACAGTAACTTGCCTAATTACCCTAACCTGCCTAGTTACCCTAATTACCCTAGTGAAGCCTTTACATGTCACTTTAAGCTGTATAGAAGTGTCTATATAAGAATATCTAGTCTAATATTATTTACTGTCATCATGACAGAGAGAAAATAAATCAGTTATTAGAGATGAGTTATTAACACTATCATATTTAGAAATGTGTTGAAAACAATCTCAAAGTTAAACAGAAATTAGGGGAAATAAAACGGGTTAATCTTTGAATCTTCCCATTCTTTCTTCGTGTTGAACATTAGCTTTGATTGGGGAGGTTCTTTAGTTTCCCCTGGTCTGAATCTACTAAATATCCATGGCCCATTAAATCTCCCCATGCATTACAATGTAGATCATTGTTTCCCCCACAGTCCAAACACATGCACAATAGGGGAATTGATGAACTAAACTGGCCGTAGTGTATAAGTGTGTGTGTGTGTGTGTGTGTGTGTGTGTGTATGAGTGTGTATGGGTGTTTCCCAGTACTAAGTTGGGGCTGGAAGAGCATTCACTGCGTAAAACATTTGCTGGAATAGTTGGCAGTTCCTTCCACAGTGGCAACCCCTGATTATTAAAGGGACTAAGCTAAAGGAAAATAAATGAATAAACCCTGAAGACAGAAAACCTGACTCTGCGCTCCAGGAATACAGTATAAAGCAGGGGTGCCCGAACTCAGTCCTGGAGGGCTGGTGTCCTGCATAGTTTAGCTCCAACTTACTTCTGCAAACCTGTCTGGAGGTTTGTAGTATAGCTAAAAAAGAGCTTGATTAGCTAGTCCAGGTGTGTTTAATTGGGGTTGAAATTAATCTATGCAGGACACCGTCCCACCAGGACAGAGTTTGGGCACCCCTGATATACAGTGTGATCAGAGAGACAACAGAGCATCCGAGCTACACAATCCAATACAAGAGCATCTAATCTCATGCACGGGACTTTCCCACTGATAAATCCTATTAACATTAAACTGTGGAAAACAGGAGCGTCGGGGGAGCAGAGCTTCATTAACACACAGCGTCAACACACTTCTGTGGAGCAGGACTTTATTAATTTCACTTTCTAAGAACAGAATATTGTAAATTACACAGCAAAACATGCTTTTTAATTAGAGTTTTAGTCTTGTTTTTAGTCCAAATATCTGAAGATTGTTAAATATTGAAGAATTTTCTAGACAAGTAAAAAATATTGACCTGTTTTCAGAAATAAAACTTTACTCAGAAAAGACATATTATGTTTGTAATGGGCGTTGCTTGTAATGCATCACCCACAACACTGGTTGTGTGTGTGTGTGTGTGTGTGTGTGTGTGTGTGTGTGTGTGTGTGTGTGTGTGTGTGTGTGTGTGTGTGTGTGTGTGTGTTTGTGTGTGCATGTGTGTGCATGTGCGTGTGTGGTTGCTGAACTCACGGTTGTGAATGCGCAGTCTCGTAGCGCTCGAAGGCGTGCGTCAGGTCGTGTTTGTTATTCATGTAACACTGAGTGCACAGGTCATAGTCGAAGCACACCTTACACTTCCAGCGCATTCCCATAATGCCGTGCTTCTTACAGCTGTCACAAATGATGTTTGAGTGGCGGACCCCTGAGAAGAACAAGACAATGAACAGATATTTCAGGAAATGAAAACTACTAAAACTACTGGTCAAGTATCATCTTTATTAACTGTAATAAACAATGAATCAACACTCTTTGAATTTTCTCATTCTTTATTTCTTCAGATTGAACATTAGCTCTGATTGGGGAGGTTCTTTAGTTTCCGCTGGTCTGAATCTACTAAATATCCACCATTAAACCTCCCAATGCAATAAAATGGAAATAATTTTACTGTTGCATTTACAAGAAAACAGGTTATGATGATGAACCTTAAAGTTTGTTAAACAGTCATATTATTCAGGTTAAGTCAGAATTATTAGCCCTCCTGTTTAATTACTTAATATTTTTTTCCTTATTTCTGTTTAACAGTAAGAAGATTGTTTTAACACATTTCTGCACATAATAGTTTTAATAATGCATTTCAGATAACTAATTTATTTTCTCTTCATCATGATGACAGCACATAATATTAGACTAGATATTCTTCAAGACACTAGTGTTCAGCTTACAGTGGCATGTAAAGGCTTCACTAGGGTAATTAGGGTAAAGTTAGGGTAATTAGGCAAGTCATTGTATAACAGTGGTTTGTTCTGGAGACAATCCAACACTGATATTGCTGAAGAGACTGATAATATTGACCATAAAATGGCTTTAAAACAATTAAGAACTGCTTTCATTCTACCTGAAATAAAACAAATCAGACTTTCTCCAGAAGAACAAATATTAGAGGAGATACTGAGAACAATTTGAAAGTGAAAGTGATGAAGTAGCACACAGTATTTCTAAGCTATTTAGATACAACACTTCCTCTTGGATACTGGTATTACCAGTGTTGTCACATCTCAGATAACCTGTGGGAAAATGTAATAACCGTCACAAGCCTCATCAGGTTTGTGTTTACTGTGGGTGTTATAATGTACAGCATCGCTATTATTAGAGTAGTAGTAAACACACAACCTGATCTGATGCAGGAGACGGTGATAAACAAAGTAGGGTTTTTTCTTTTTGTACGTGTTTTTACCGTTTTTAGCACACTGAGTGTTGTTAGAGCCTGGTGTGATCACAGATGAACCACTGAAGATACACTGAATGTTTTGACAATGTTCTCTGGACTTTGTTCTCTATGGAGGATAAGGGAGCTCTCGCAGATCATCTAATATATCTTCATTTGTTTCCTAAAGATGAACGAAGGACACAGGAGATTGATAGACACTACGGTGATCAACTCTTTACCTGTTAACTCTGCTACCATCAATCAACTCTGCTATTGTCAATCAATTCTGCTTCCGTCAATCAACTCTGCTACCGTCAACTCTGCTACCATTAATCAACTCTGTTACCGTCAATCAACTCTGCTACCATTAATCAACTCTGTTACCGTCAATCAACTCTGCTACCGTCAACTCTGTTACCGTCAATCAACTCTGTTACCGTCAATCAACTCTGTTACCGTCAATCAACTCTGTTACCGTCAACTCTGCTACCGTCAACTCTGTTACCGTCAATCAACTCTGTTACCGTCAACTCTGTTACCGTCAACTCTGCTACCGTCAACTCTGTTACCGTCAACTCTGTTACCGACAACTCTGCTATCGTCAATCAACTCTGTTACCGTCAACTCTGTTACCGACAACTCTGCTACCGTCAATCAACTCTGCTATCGTCAATCAACTCTGTTACCGACAACTCTGCTACCGTCAATCAACGCTGCTATCGTCAATCAACTCTGCTACCGTCAACTCTGCTACCGTCAATCAACTCTGCTACCGTCAATCAACTCTGCTACCGTCAACTCTGCTACCGTCAATCAACTTTGTCACCGTTAATCAACTCTGCTACCGTCAATCAACTTTGTCACCGTTAATCAACTCTGCTACCGTCAATCAACTCTGCTACCGTCAACTCTGCTACCGTCAACTCTGCTATCGTCAATCAACTTTGTCACCGTTAATTAACTCTGTTAACGTCAACTCTGCTACCGTCAACTCTGCTATCGTCAATCAACTTTGTCACCGTTAATCAACTCTGCTACCGTCAATCAACTCTGCTACCGTCAACTCTGCTACCGTCAACTCTGCTACCGTCAATCAACTTTGTCACCGTTAATTAACTCTGTTAACGTCAACTCTGCTACCGTCAACTCTGCTATCGTCAATCAACTTTGTCACCGTTAATCAACTCTGCTACCGTCAATCAACTTTGTCACCGTTAATCAACTCTGCTACCGTCAATCAACTCTGCTACCGTCAACTCTGCTACCGTCAACTCTGCTATCGTCAATCAACTCTACTACCGTCAATCAACTTTGTCACCGTTAATTAACTCTGTTACCGTCAACTCTGCTACCGTCAATCAACTCTGCTACCGTCAATCAACTTTGTCACCGTTAATTAACTCTGTTAACGTCAACTCTGCTACCGTCAACTCTGCTATCGTCAATCAACTCTACTACCGTCAACTCTGCTATCGTCAATCAACTCTGCTACCGTCAATCAACGCTGCTATCGTCAATCAACTCTGCTACCGTCAACTCTGCTACCGTCAACTCTGCTACCGTCAATCAACTCTGCTAACTACGTTTTCGTCAACTACGTTTTCGTCGACTACATTATTGTTACGTCAACTCTGTTACCTTCAACTCCGTTACCATCAACTCCAATACAGTCAACTCTGCTTTCGTCAATTCTGCTATCGTTGACTCTGCTGGCATCAACTCTGTTACCGTAACCACTTGTTATCATTAACCGCTTGTTATATTAGCTCTGCTATCTTCAACTCTGCTATCGTCAACTCTGCTACCGTCAACGCAGCTACCGTCAACTCTGCTACCGTCAACTCTGCTACCGTTAACTCAGTTAACGTCAACTCTGCTACCATCAATGACATCAACTCTGTTATTGTCAACTATGTTACCGTCAACTATGTTATTGTCAACTCTGCTATTGAGAACTCTGCTGTCGTCAACTCTGTTATGGTATAAAAAGTTTACCAATAAGTAAAACAGCAACTAGCAACAGAATCGAATGTCCCCACTGTAATGACACGTTTGCTCTGACCTATCTGAGCGTTGTCGTACAGCAGCAGGTCGAAGGCTCCCTGGTACCCGCTGCGGTAGTTGGTTCGAGTCCCGCTGTCCCACTGCACCACCACCGTCTTGTCGGGTGTAGTAGTGCTGCCCTGCCGGCCGATCTCTACCACCGTGCCCACGTGTCCTTCTCCGTCATCTTGGTTTGCCCACTTCCAGTCCGCGCCGCGCACCACCCGCATGCCCACCTCCATGCTGCCGCGCGCCGGCTGCCCGCTGGGGCCCGCCTCGCTGTGTTTGCGTATCGGTCGCGGGAGCGGAGCCGAACTGGCCGTCTGGGGTCGAGGAGGGGTTGCAAGTGGCACGGATCCAAGAGTCTCTGGAGACAGATCAGGGCTGACTGAAAACACACAGAAAAAACACGTGTGATGAGAAAACTGAGCTAAATCATCATTACAACACACACACACACAAACACACACACACAAACACACACACACAAACACACAAATGCAAAATACATGCAAAAAACAGACACACACACACAAACATTCACACACACATACACAAACACACGCAATCAAACTCACACACACAAACAAACGCAAACACACACAGACAGGCGAAAACAAACACACACTTGCAAACTCACACAAAAACACACACAGACACGCACAAGTACACACACAAACACCCACAAACACAATCTCACATACACGCACACAAACAAACACAGACACACAAAAAAAACACACACATGCAAACCCACAAATACACAGACACACAACCACACACACAAACATTCACACACAAACACACAGTAACACACACACACACACACACATACTGACACACAAACATACACACAACTGCAAAAGACACACACAAATGCAACACACACACACACACACACGAAAACAAACACACACATGCAAACTCACAAACAAACACACACAAGAACATACACAAACACACACACAAATGCAAAACACACGCACACATAAACAAACACACAACTGCAAGACACACACAAATGCAAAACACACACACACACATAAACACACACAAAGTCACACACACAAACAAACATACACAAACACACACACACACACACACACACACACACACACACACACACAGAGAGACACATGAAAACAAACACATACATGCAAACTCACACACAAACACACACAAGAACACACACAAACACACACACAAATGCAAAACACATGCACACATAAACAAACGCACCCACACAAACACACAGACACACGAAAACACACACACATGCCAACTCACTCACACACACACAAACAAACAAACAAAAACACACATACACAAACACTCACACACTCATACAAACACAGAGCGAACTGAATTGTGCTGAGAAATACATCACATAATGACAGTAAACAGCGGTCAATATTATTAACCCCCTGAGAATCTTTTCAGATCATCTCCAGCAAAGCTGAACACCACTGTCCTGAAGAACATGTAGTCTAATACTATGTGCTGTCATCATGACGAAGACAAAAGAAATCAGCGATTAGAGACGAGTAACACACACAACAGCAGCACATCTCTGGCCGGACTCCTGAGTTACTTCAGCTGGATCTGGAGGGATTCGTCATCAACTCTTTCATCAGCCGCTCGCTTTCTACTAATAACCTTTCACTCCAGGAGGATCTCAGTCTAAATCCTGATCTACAATACTGTGCAGACACCAGCACCAACACAGCTGAATCATCATCATCATCATCATCACTGTGAAGGAGGACAAGAGTCTCGTGTTCATGACTGACTATCAACACTACATCAACCAGAAAAACCGCTCCTGAAGGTCAGAGACGACAACAAGGGTTTACAAGATTAAAGCAGATCAAAAGTGAAACACAGAAAAACAAATATAATAATGTAAATAAATAAATAAATACATAAATAAATAAATAAAGACATACAAAAATAAATAAATAAATAAATAAATACATACAAAAATAAATAAATAAATAAATTAATTAATTAATTAATGCATAAATAAATAAAAAAATAGTAAATAAATACATAAATAAATAAATAAATACAAACAAAAATAAATAAATAAACAAATAAATTAATTAATGAATTAATGCATAAATAAATAAATAAATAAATACATAAATACATAATTAAATAAATACATAAAAAATAAATGCATAAATGAATAAATAAATAAATACATAAATGAATATATAAATAAATAAATAAAAATAAATACATAAATAAATAAATAAATACATAAATACATAAATACATAAATAAATACATAAGTAAATAAATACATAAACAAATAAATGCATAAATAAATAAATAAATAAATAAATAAACACATAAATAAATAAATAAACACATAAATAAATAAATAAACACATAAATAAATAAATAAATAAATAAATAAATAAATAAATCATAAAACATTTACAAATGCATCGTTTCTAGTTTAGGAAGTACGGTGACTCAGTGGTTAGCACTGTGGTCTCACAGCACGTAGGTCGCTGGTTCGAGTCCCGGCTGGGTCAGTTAATGTTTCCGTGTTTGCATGTTCTCCCCGTGTTGGTGTGGGTTTCCTCCGGGTGCTCCGGTTTCCCCTACAGTCGATACACATGCAGTACAGGGGAATTGATTAACTAAACTGGCCGAAGTGAATATGAGTGTTTCCCAGTGCTGGTTTGCAGCTGGAAGGGCATCCACTGTGTAAACATATGCTGGAATACTTGGCGGTTCATTCCATTGTGGCGACCCCTGATTAATAAAGGGACTAAGCGGAAGGAAAATGAATAAAGCGTCTAGTCCAGATATCTAAAACTTCTTTAATCAAGAATAATTTTCTAGACAAGCCAAAAAGTGTTGTCCTGTTTCCAGAAATGATGAGTCAAAACACTTGACTTTACTCAAATGAATTAATAAATCCACTGGTGTGAAACTGCGTCTGGTCTGGAAGGTTAAGAGCTGTTCTGCGGGCGCTGCTGAATCTGCTGAGCTGGTTTTACTACAGTACAGATGGGGTTTCCTGCAAACTGCTGAACGGCCAAAAACCCAGCCTGATCTTCCTGCAAATCTGAAAGCTTAAGTGCACATTAACTAGAACAGAGGATTCATCCAGACATCCAGCTGCTGTCAGTTATCTTCACATGTGTATGGGTGCTTCCCAGTACTGGGCTGGAAGGGCATCCGCTGTTTAAAACATTTGCTGGAATAGTCATTGGTGGTTCATTCCACTGTGGCGAACTCTGATTAATAAAGGGGCTAAGCTGAAAATGAATGAATGAATGTCTGCAGAAATGGAAAGCCAAAGGATAGTGAGTGAATACATTTAAGTTGGCGGTTCATTCCGCTGTGGCGACCCCGGATTAATAAAGGAACTAAGCCGACAAGAAAAGGAATGAATGAATGTTTTTCCTTCAGCTTAGTCCCTTATTTAGCAGAGGTCGCCACAGCAGAATGAACCACCAACTATTCCAGCATATGTTTTACACAGAGGATGCCCTTCCAAGCGCAACCCACTTTGAAGACAAAAGCTGTCCGTTTGTGCACTGCAGTGATGGATGAGTGCGCAGTGGTCATGAGGAGAGTGAAAGCTGAGCATGTTCAAGCTGTTAGACGTTCAGCTTTAATTAAATCATCCAGCATGAGCCAGATGTTTGCACCACACACACTGATAACAGCAGATGTTGTGTGCTTTCTCAGCCCGGGGCGCTCTGGACCTGTTGAGCGGATCTGAACAGACGGACCAGCTCTACAGTGTACGCCCTTAAAAAACACCACAATATGTGAGCAGATATTTCACAATCACGTTTGTTTATCTGAGATACAATGCTGAAAAGGACGACGCAGTGGCGCAGTAGGTAGTGCTGTCGCCTAACAGCAAGAAGGTCGCTGGTTCGAATTTATCCTCGGAAGGGTGGCATGAAAGGAAACTTATCTATTTCATTATTTAATAAATCAATTAATAAATTATTTAATAAATTAAAATTGCTTAATTAATAGAATAGGCTAGTCTTTTTATAAATTGAGTTTAATTGATCTGAAACTTTTAACTACATTTTCTTTTCATGTAAATAATAAAAGGCGATCATGCAATGCTAAGTCTGTGGACGGGGCTCAGATTCTGGTCTCGTGAGGTCAACTCTACACTGACGGAGCGAAAACACAAATAGGCTTCAAAAAACAGGAACTGCTCTCCTTCCCATCAGACAACTTCCTCTATTCTGGAGTCTACAGCCATTCAGAGGTCAGCCTCACAGTCTGGATGAACACAGATCAGCGAGATTCACCAGACATATTCAATAATTCAACATACTGTCATAACGAACATGCACTATACTGATATCATGGGCACTTGACTGTGAATATTTACTTATATTGCTGGATGTTAACAATAGAAGTTAACATAACAACATACACAATATAAGTCATCTTGTATCCTGATAATGATATAATTGATTATATGGATCTCAGCATTTTCTCAAGCTTTTGAGGATCCTTTGGTCTACCTCACATTGTCACTGGAGTTGAAGCCATTATTTACATTACTGTGAATAAATGCTTATATTGCTGGATGTTATGGCCTCATTTCACAATATAAGTCCGCTCATATGCTGATAATAATATATTCAATTATTTGAATCTCAGCAGTTTCTCAAGCTTTTGAGGATCTTTTGGTCTACTTCACGCTTACCTTTTTAATTTCCTGGAACATTATCTATCTTAAACTACTTTAACACAATCAACATTGTAAAGGCGCTATAGAAATAAAGATGAATCACTTGACATACGCCAATATTCAATAATTCAACTTATCCTGATAACGAACATGCACAGTATTGATATCATGACCACTTGACTGTGAATATTTACTTATATTGCTGGATGTTAACAATAGAAGTTAACATAACAAAATAAATTTCACAATACAAGTCAGCTCATATGCTGATAATAATATATTCAATTATTTGAATCTCAGCATTTTCTCAAGCTTTTGAGGATCCTTTGGTCTACCTCACATTGTCACTGGAGTTAAAGCCATTATTTACATTACTGTGAATAAATGCTTATATTGCTGGATGTTATGGCCTCATTTCACAATACAAGTCCGCTCATATGCTGATAATAATATATTCAATTATTTGAATCTCAGCAGTTTCTCAAGCTTTTGAGGATCTTTTGGTCTACTTCACGCTGTCACTACAGTTTTTCAGCAATTCAGAGGTCAGTCACAGGGTCTGGATGAACCCGGATTACCTTTTTAATTTCCTAGAACATCATCTATCTTAAACTACTTTAACACAATCAACATTGTAAAAGCGCTATAGAAATAAAGATGAATCACTTGACATACGCCAATATTCAATAATTCAACTTATCCTGATAACGAACATGCACAGTATTGATATCATGACCACTTTACTGTGAATAATTATTGCGATTTGTCACATAGTCCAGCAATACAAGTCATCACATATCCTGATAAATATTTAGATCTCAGCATTCTCTCAAGCTTTTGAGGATCTTTTGGTCTACTTCACTTAGTCACTGGAGTCTACAGCCATTCAGAGGGCAGACGCAGAGTCTAGATGAACCCAGATCACCATTATTTACTAGACATTTATGCAGATATTCAATATACTGTCATAATGAACATGCACTATACTGATATCACCGACACCTCTTCTGAAAAGAGCACAATCTCATTTGCATTTAAAGCGACAGTCACCAAACGCCACAATTAGGATCAAAGCCTGAAAGGGTGAGTTTCTGAGAGCTTGAGAGCATCATCTGTGTGTATTCTCGCTCACACTTTCACCACACACTCATCACAGATGCATCTTTTTAAAAAGGAGCATAACAGGTCACCTTTATTATAATTGTACCGTCAATTCAATTGAGATGAGAAGCAAACATGATAAAGACGCATATTATCTGGGACGGCAGGAGCAGTTTAACACCTCTGGGTTTCATCACACACATATGTGGACCCGCAGCTTAAAAGAGCAGAAGAGAGAGGAGCTAAATCAATGCTCATCCAGGATAAACAGCACAGTGATTACATCAACCCTCCAGACGCGGCCAAACACATCCAGAACTCATCAAACACGACATTAGCACTGCGCTGAGCTCCAACAACCAACAATAGCACTGCGGGATATATGGTTTCAGCATCGATATCGCAATGTTGAGTCTGAGCCTGTCACAATGATCAATATATGGAATTAATGGATGTAATACACACTCACCGGCCACTTTATTAGGTACAACTGCTGGTTAACGCACATTTCTAATCAGCCAATCACATGGCAGCAGCTCACTGCATTTTGGCATGTAGACATGATCAACACGATCTGCAGCAGTGCAAAGCGAGCAGAAGAAAGGGGATTTAAGTGACTTTGAGCATGGCATGGTTGTTGCTGCCAGACGGGCTGCTCTGAGTATTTCAGAAACTGCTGATCTACTGGGATTTTCACGCACAACCATCTCTAGGGTTTACAGAGAATGCTCCTATAAAGAGGAAATATCCAGTGAGCGGCAGTTCTGTGGGTGCAAATGCCTTGTTGATAAGGCCAGAGGTCAGAGGAGAATGGCCAGACTGGTTCCAGCTGATAGAAAGGCAACAGTAACTCAAATAAGCACTCGTTACAACCGAGCTCTGCAGAAGAGCATCTCTGAACACACAACACGGCCAACCTTGAGGCGGATGAGCTACAGCAGCAGAAGAAAATCATCTCAGACTGGTTTCTTGAACATGACGATGAGTTCACTGTACTCAAATGGCCTCCACAGTCACCAGAGCACAATCCAATAGAGCAGCTTTGGGATGTGGTGGAACGGGAGATTGGCATCATGGATGTGCAGCCGACAAATCTGCAGCAACTGTGTGATGCTATCATGACAATATGGAGCAAAATCTCTGAGGAATATTTCCAGTAGCTTGTTGAATCTCAGCCATGGAGGATTAAAACAGATCTGAAGGCAAAAGAGGGTCTAACACTGTACAAGTGAAGTGTACCTAATAAAGTGGCCGGTGAGTGTATATCACCCATTCATAAAAAATACTTCTAGCAACATCTTAGCTGATTACGGAACATTATGTATATATATATTGTTTTTAATTTAAAGTGTTCAATGATTGGATGTTTTGATACCTTATAATGGAGTTGTAACAGCGAGTGTTGATGCAGACGCAGCCTGAATGGCCTCCTCCAACAATAACACTGTATTTTCCCTCATGTCTCCGGAAAGCCTTGAGAAAGAGAATGTAATGACAAACATTTATAGCTGAGCGAACACACAACAGACTCACAGCCGGCGTGTTTCTTCGTCTGCTTCTGCGTCAGTGCGTTTCGCTTCACTCCAGCGTCCACAGCTGTTTGTTTTGGGCTGAACTTTGCTCTCATTAGAAACTCCAGAGAGAATCAAACTACAGCAGAACAAACATCACAAGCACATCTCCCTGCTCCGTCCACAACACATCTGAGCACGGCACTCATGATTTAAAGAAACACTACACCCTTCATTTTCTGCAAGTATTCCCATCTCAGGTAAACAGGCGAGTTTTATCAATCTCTGGGTTGGCATGAGCACTTTTAGCTTAGCTTAGCATAGATCATTGAATCGGATTAGACCGTTAGCATCTCGCTCAAAAAAGACCAGTGTTTAGACATTCATTCAGTTTCCTTCAGCTGAGTCCCTTTATTTATCAGGGATCGCCACAAAGTAATGAACCACCAACTATTCCAGCATATGTTTTACGCAGCGGATGCCCTTCCAGATGCAACCCAGTACTGGAAAAACACCCATACACACTCATTCACACACACTACAGCCAGTTTAGTTCATCAATTCCCCTATAGCGCATGTGTTTGGACTGAAAAAGGAGCACCCGGAGGAAACCCACGCCAACACAGGGAGAACATGCAAACTCCACACAGAAACACCAACTGGCCCAGCCGGTGTTAGCCTGTTTTCGCGATTGTTTTAGAACTTCCGATTTAGTTGTCTATGGGAGAAATGACTATTAATAAATGGCAGAAAACGGTCAAACTACTTGTTTTACAAACAAATGTTTGCATGACTATACAGACCGAGTAAAATAATGTAATAAGAAAATATCAGGTAGCAACATCAAACAGCGGAACGAGCAGTTTTTAACGTCTAAAAATGAATGGAAGTGAATCTGCTGCTCTGGGAGAAGCAAGATCGCTTATTTCCACGACTGCAGCGCCTTTGAGGAGAATCTTGTTCATTCCTACAAGCGGTGCGAGCGAACGCTCATTCAGTGCAGCTGGCCGTGTGTTTGAGGCGAGGCGGAATCGCCCAAATGTAGGCACAGTAGATGCTGTTCTGTTTGAGCACAGTGTCACGAAAAAGGCCAAATAAAGACGACAGAGCTGCCGTTAAAGGCTGATTTATACTTCTGCGTCAAACGCACGCGTATGCTACAGTGTTGATGCATAGCCCTACGCCGTGGCCGTCGCTGACGTGCACCTCTCATAAAATGTAACTACACGTCGCAACGACGCGTAGCGCAAGCTCTGTGATTGGTCAGCTTGGTAGTGCTGACGAGTCTGGGCGGGACCGTAAGCCGCGCGAATGGCGCGAGCCCAATGCAGCGATTGTTTACAAGTGTGGAGTCCCGTGAAGGAGCTCCGGATGGAAAGTTTTGTTCTGTGTTTGCCTCATAGTTAAAGTTGTTGCACGTCCGCCGGTTCCTGCCTCAAAATGAGCGAGTTTGAGCCACTTGTACATCCCGGAAGTGTTCAGGAAAACAAAACAGCAGCGAAGAAACTCGACACAGAGGAACATTTACACCTCACTGCCCACTAGTGTTTCAGAAGTGTTAATGCAGAGCAACAGAGACAGCAGCAGAAGTATAAATGCACAGCTACACGTGTTCCATGTGCCGTGGGTTACGCTGGTCACTTGATGCAGAAGTATAAACCAGACTTTTAGTTTTTTGTTTTCTTGTTCCTGTATCTGTAAAATCTCAAAGGTCTTATTTTTACTTTCTGCATTTGAAAATGAAGAAAACGTTGTCTAAAGACACACTTTTGTTTTTATAAATAAATCTTCATTTAAAAACGTTTACGATTAACCTATTACGTTACTATCAGAGATGCTCAGATTAAAGCTCACTGAACCTGCTGTTAACATCCACGGTGACCTATCATCATGCCTAAAACGAAGAATTCAATTATTAAAGTGACGACGGGGTGCGGATACATATATCAGATAAAACTATATGCGCGGGCGGGTGGATGATTAGTATGAAGCCGCGGATTTCAGCTCATCTCTACTGGTCATAAACCACCGGTAGATATTGAGTTTTTACAGACGTATTTGTCTATATATTTTACACAATATTGTTTCAAAACTACTGAGATGTCACTTAAAGTCACTTTGCTGAACTGTAGAGCTGAATTTACAACCTCAGAGGTGGACAGAGCAGAGATGGAGGTCTAATAATGAAACTCATGACAGTATATAAACGGTAAACACACAATACAGGAACTGTTTACACGCGTTTAACTCTAGTAAAGCAGTAACATGAGCACATTTCCAAAAACAAAAGTGTTGGTTTAATAGCAGGCTCCTGGATCTACGCAGCTCTAGAAGATAGCATATCTCCAGAAAGCGGCTGCGTTTCCTAAAATAGCTGCAAGTTGTGTTGACTTTAGGCCGGAGTGCATTTGGAAATAGGATGAGATAAACACTACAGGAATGCTTCTGCGCTCGGAAGAGTCCGTCTGTGGGGATTTCAGCAAAAATGTGAAGCGTGTATTTCTATTAGAACTGAACTGTTTCCGCAGCTCATTACTGATGCTGTGTCCCTGTTTATTACAGTGAAGCCGAGTCATTCATTCATTTTCCACAGCGGAATGAACCAGCAACTATTCCAGTATGTGTTTTGCACAGTGGATGCCCTTTTAGCTGCAACCCAGTACTAGGAAACACCCATACACACTCATTCACGTACACACACTCATACAGTACGGCCAGTTCAGTTGATCAGTTCCCCTATAGCGCATGTGTTTGGACTGTGGAGGAAACCCACACCAACACAGGGAGAACATGCAAACTCCACACAGAAACACCAACTGACCCAGCTGAAACTCAAACCAGTGACCTTCTTGCTGTGAGGCCACAGTGCTGACCACGTGTCGCCCCTATATGAAGAACAATGGAATTAAAATGACTCAACATGTGCTTGTCAAAATCTATACACTATCCTACCTGGCCTTTTTCTATGTAAAGTATTAATAAAAATATTACTATTAAATATGTTATTAAATATAAATATATATATTTTTTTATAATTATGTTTTAGGGGTTTTTCACCTTTATTTTAATAGGACAGTAGAGAATTCAGACAAGGAAAGCACTGGGAGCAGAGAGAGGGAAAGGA
>NC_141028.1:61622500-61657500 GCF_052040795.2 Danio rerio
TACATATGAATGATGCAGTAGTGCATGACGTTTTTGTCAAGTTAACAGGTAAAGGATGCCAGATTTTGTCAAATTGCTCATGTTTTAGTTTCAAACAGTACCGAATCTGCTCCAGATGTAAAGTGTATAATGTATACTACATTTTCATGATCGAGTATTGACTTGTATCAGGAATATTTTTGGGTCTGTGACTTAAACAGTTGAAGTCAGAATAATTCGCCACCCTTTAAATTTATTTTCTGTTTTAAATATTTCCCAAATGATGTTGAACAGATTCAGGAAATGTTCACAGTGTGTCTGATAATATTTGTTCTTCTGGAGAAAGTCTTATTTGTTTTATTTCAGCTAGAATAAAAGCAGTTCTTAATTTTTTAAACACCATTTTAAGGACAATATTATTAGCGCGTTTAAGCTATATTTGTTTTCGATAGTCTCCAGCAGTGGTTCTCAAAGTGGGAATCAGGACAATGAAGGGGGGGGGGGTCGCCTGCTGATTTCCAAAAATCTATTTATTTTTATTAAACCATAAGAATAACCATCTTCTATCCATAAGCTACTGAAAATAAAAAATAGTCGTTTAGTTACTTTATCCTATACATGGTTTCCGCTACATTCATTCGTCCATGGCGGGGCGCCACGCCAACATTGATCCCACCACTGCTACATTACAGCTTCTCATTCAAAACATTGTCGTGTTTTTATTTTATTAAAATAACAGAAGCGAATATAACAGTGCGAACTTTCCTGTAGCCGAAGTAGCGCTGTGCGCTGTTTGTTTAACTCTTTAAGGTTACATGCTGACTGACTGATTTATTGACAGTTGCGTGATGCCAGCAAACACAACGTACAGCCGTTTCACTTGACTTCAGGACGCATTAATGTCGCTCTGTAGGTCTATTAGTGACATTTAAAATATAGTGCTAGCAGATCTAATAAATGTTGGAGACATACTCGTTAGATAAACGCACTAAATCGCACTTCTTCAGCGTTCATTTGAGAGCGCACAAGAAGATCTGCGCTCGTGCAGCGTACATTTGAGGGGGCGTGCAAGAAGTTTTGTGCACGAGCAGACAAAATCGGCACGCAAGCTCAGAGATTCGCATGTTTGTAGGCTATTACATTAATGCAGTCTCCACTTCTAATACTGCGCTCACGATATTTGTCATTGAGTAAGCACCACAGGTAGATCTGTGTAAAAAAGACATGCCGCCACAGCTGGAAAACATCCTGGTTACTGTATAGTTACTATAGTAGCTTATAGTTACTGGATTGCGACCCGTTAGGGTAATCATTATATTAAAGACACAGCAATAGCGTCAGATGCAGCAGATTGATTTTATAACACCAGGTTAAACTTTCTGGCACATTTACAGCACTGACAAACATAACAAAATAAACTAAGAATAGATTCAGGTCTATTGTGTGTGCGCAATTGCATGCAAAGTTTCTGTGTTTATAACCACCTCAGAGGATATTGGGGGTCGCCCATCACTGGTATTGTCATTGTGGGGGGAAAAGTTTGGGAAACCCTGGTCTACAGAACCAACCATCATTATACAATGACTTGCCTAATTACCCTAACCTGCCTAGTTAACCTAATTAAATGTCACTGTAAGCTGAACACTAGTGTGTTGAAGAATATCTAGTCTAATATTATTTACTGTCATCATGACAACCAGAAAATAAATGAGTTATTAGAGATGAGTTATTAACACTGTTATGATTATTCATGTGTTGGAGAAATCTGCTCTCCGATACACAGAAATTGTGGTAAATGCACAAACGTCTTCAAAAACATGAGATTGCATCATGAGACCTCTTAATCACGGCGTGTGCATGTGATGGAGCACATCAGCGCTCAACAAGTTTGCGTTTGTTCCCGATTTTGCAGTTGATTATTTATGCCGGGATGTTTTGAAATTTGTCAGCAGATTTTGTAAGATCACTCAGAAAAACACCCCGGAGACTTTATTTCTTCAAGAGGATGAAAAATAACAAAATAAAAGCGGCTGGGTCAGTGTGTGTTTCTGTGTGGAGTTTGCATGTTCTCCCCGTGTTGGCGTGGGTTTCCTCCGGGTGCTCCGGTTTCACATGCACATGCACTATAGGGGAACTGATCAACTACACTGGCCGTGTGTGAATGAGTGTGATTGAGTGTGTATGGGTGTTTCCCAGTACTGTGTTGATGCTGGAAGGGCATCCACTACATTAAACAAATGCTGGAATAGTTGGCGGTTCATTCCACTGTGGCGACCTCTTTAGAATAAAATACTAAGCTAAAGAAAAGGATTGATTGAATGATCCCGTTAAACAAGCGATCTGTGCAATGGCTGAAATAATATAACGAGCCAACGCTGAAATCCCCAACACATGTCAGACACTTTCAGTAAACATAAACTCAACGTCAGCATCTTGTGTGTGGGATGTTTTGAATATATGCAAACACGGAAGAAGATCAGAAGCGTTCACACACTGTCTACACACACACACACACACACTTTTCTCCAGGATCAGGAAGTGCTGACTAACAGTCATACACCGGCTTTCTGACACATCTCATCATATCAGTCATGAGAGCTGCAAAAATATTCAGCTTTCATATCATCTCTGAGCCATTCATCGTCACTCCAGAGTCCAGTCCTGTCCAGATCTAAAAGTAAGACTAATATACTCTTGGCAGTTTTGCATCAACATTTCACGATCGTATTCTTCCATGGGTGAGCAGGAGCACTTCAGAACTGCAGAACACAATTACCCACTGTTTTCCATCACTATTCAACTTTGCAGGATCCAGAAGCTGCTGCCGACTTTTATTCCAGTATGATGGTGATGCATTATGGGGGTGGGGTTTATGTTTGAGCTCCGCCTCTCATCTTTCACTCACAGCAAACTAATGGTTGGAGGGGGCGTGGCTAAGCATAAGCATAGCATAGGGACTGCTATTCCATAGCAACTGTAGAATCACCACAACAGATCAATTACTGTAGTTGTCGTGTTACCATAGCAACTGTAGAATCACCACAGCTGATGAATTACTGTAGTTGTCGAGCAACTGTAGAATCGCCACAACTGATTAGTGTAGTTGTTGTATTACCAAAGCAACTGTAGTCACCACAGCTGATCAATTACTATAGTTGTTGTTACCATAGCAACTGTAGAATCGCCACCACTGTTTCGTGTAGTTGTCATGTTACCATTGCAACTGTAGAATCACCACAACAGATCAATTAGTTTAGTTGTTGTGTTACCATAGCAACTGTAGAATCACCACAACTGATTAGTGTAGTTGTCATGTTACCATAGCAACTGTAGAATCGCCACAACTGATTAGTGTAGTTGTTGTGTTACCATAGCAACTATAGTCACCACAACAGATCAATTAGTTTAGTTTTTGTGTTACCATAGCAACTGTAGAATCACCACAATAGATCAATTACTATAGCTGTTGTTGCCATAGCAACTGTAGAATCACCACAACTGATCAATTACTATAGTTGTCGTGTTACCATAGCAACTGTAGAATCGCCACAACTGATTAGTGTAGTTCTTGTGTTACCATAGCAACCGTAGAATCACCACAACAGATCAATTAGTTTTGTTGTGTTACCATAGCAACTGTAGAATCACAACAACAGATTAATTACTATAGTTGTTGTTGCCATAGCAACTGTAGAATCACAACAACAGATCAATTACTGTAGTTTTCTTGTTACCATAGCAACTGTAGAATCCCTACAGCAGATTAATTAACATAGTTGTTGTGTTACCATAGCAACTGTAGAATCGCCACAACAGATCAATTACTATATTAGTTGTTACCATAGAAACTGTAGAATCACTACAGCAGATTAATTAGTATAATTGTTGTTACCATAGCAACTGTAGAATCTCCACAACAGATTTAAATAAAAGAAAGTATTTTACTAAGGTTCAAAAACACTACAATAGTTAATATATTATTTTATAATAGTCAGTATTACTATAGGATGTATGTACTATTAGTATAGTATTTTGTGGGTGAAGCGTGCATGCATGGCGCTGGTGATGTTTTCAGCATGTGTGCATGTATGTCAAATAATGTGCAGGAAAAAATTCAACCAAAAAAAAAAAAAACACTTAACTAAAAGAAATAACATTTAAAGTGGAAAAGGATCACATGTAATTGTGGGCAGGGAGAGCAGATTTGACAGGGCCCGACTACAGCTAAATTAAAAACAACCAACAACCTACATGACTCAGGTCAACATTTCAACACACAAAGCACTAAAAGCATGTTCTGAGGCATACACAAGGGTGGCACTTGAACGAAATTGTAGATGAAATCAAATATATGCACATGGAAATACCATGCTATCACCATCATTATACCACCACTGCACTTCAAATGGAACCACCATGCAGTCCAAATGCATAAACCTGAATAAATGTAAATATACCTATATATCTTGTGTGTGTATGTGTGTGTGTGTGTGTGTGTGTGTGTGTGTGTGTGTGTTGTATTATTATTAGCAGGCACGCACGACTGACTGCTCCTACAGAACAGTGATTTACTGCTAGCTGTGATAGTTCACAGGATGACTGTGGGGGGCAAGATGAATAGATAAATGCTCAATAAATCCATATAGCATGCAAATGCAGATGAATAATCAGACAAAAGAAGTAAACAGTGCGACAGCCATCTGTCCGCCGTGATGTGAGCGCGCCTCGGCCGGAGCGCGAGCACGAGCGTGGTGGGTGCGCGCATCAGATGGCGCTTACCTGTCGACAACATTAATGCTTCCGCCAGAACTTCACCGGTAAATCCACACGAAAACCAGAATTATCGCATCGGTACCGCGGCGTTTGGAGACTCTCATCCGAGAAGAAGCGCTAGTTCGGCTAGCAGCAGCAGTGGCGGCGGGTTCTCGGAGGACACGCCCACGCGCTGACGTCACCGCAGCCGCTTCCCACATCAGTTTTAGTGACACTGTACTGCAATAATACTATTTTTAATGTTAGCGTGAGGGTTTGTTTAGGGCTCAGGTAGGGTAAGTGTTTATTAAATGCTGTTTAATTGGTCATTTAATTATTATGAATAGCACTGGGATTAATTTCTGTGATGATTGGGTTCGGGTTAGGGGTAGAGGTTAATAAAATACTATTAATGGGTAATTTTATAATCAATAATATTAAATATTATAGCCTTCTTGCAACAAACCAAACCCATCCCGCAGTTTAAAAACCCTACTATGGCGAAGGATGGACCGTCTTTTTATTTCCGTGTTTCTCGGCACCGGAAGTCGTCACGTTTGGCTAAATTTAAAGCGCATGCAGTGAACGGCAGAGTTCAACACACACACACACACGAACACAAACATTGCATTAATATTTGCTCGATATGCTTCGCTTATAGATGTATAGAAACACCTCGTTTTTTTTTTTTTTTGGCAAAGATTATATAACACAGAGCTTCAAAAATACATAAGTTTACTTAAAATCAAAATATTAAACACTTTCCAGGACTTATGATGCTGATGACCGTTAAAAGCGTCACAATCGCTGATCTCTGATAGAGTAACCGTGGTGTGAAGGGATCTTCTGAATATGAATGATGTGACGCTCCGTAATGGTTACCAAGCAACGACGATTGATATGATTGACATTCATGAGCGCATCCTTTTCCGTAGTGGACAGCTGTAGAATCACTACAGCTACCGAGAATCTTTGAATTAATGGGCCTTGTTTTAACGACTGCTATTTAGATGTAGGTTATGTAGAACCAGCGTGACACATCAATACACGACATAAGGTGAATTACTGACGCGAAGCGGAGCAGTGCGCATGCGCATGGGCAGATCTGCGCTCTATCACTACGGTCCTCGTTCGCCATCTTGTTGTCGTTCCATATGTTACACTTATCATCTCTGCAGATCTAATTCACATTAAAGACTTTACATATTATGATTAATAAAATGGCTTAATTTCTTTCTTTCTTTTCAGTTCAGTTCATCATACTTTCTGATTTTGTTTACCCTGATAATTTCAACAGCCGAGTGACGATCTTGATGTCAAAATGACAACAAAAGTGATTGTGTTCTGATTGCTAAGGTGTTCTGAGTAGTTGCTAGGCAGTTGCTAACATAAATTATGTTAAGCTTTTGTATGAATTAGCATGTTTCTAGCATGTTTCAAGTATAAACTATGTTGTATGAGCATGTTGCTAGTAAGTTTCAAGTATGGATTAGTACAGGGGTCACCAAACTTGTTCCTGGAGGGCCGGTGTCCTGCAGATTTTAACTCCAACCCTAATCAAACACACCTGAACAAGCTAATCAAGGTCTTACTTGGTATACTTGAAACATCCAGGCAGGTGTGTTGAGGCAAGTTGGAGCTAAACCCTGCAGGGACACCGGCCCTCCAGGACCGAGATTGGTGACCCCTGGATTAGTATGTCCAATGTAAAGTCAATGGCAGTTTTTTTTTACAATGGAAGTCTATGGTCGCTAGGGTGTGGCTAGTTGAAAGGTCATCAGTGATTGGAATTGGTAGTCTGAGTTAAATGAGCCCAACCTTAAGTCTGTAAGTCTGGCTAAAGTTATGAAGTTACAAAATTTGGTCCAATGTTAAGTCAATGGGACTTTTCTGAATGTTCTGGCTCAGTTTTGGGAAAACCGTCAGTCGGATCAGTTGGAAAAGATATAGCAGCTTAATTCAGTATAGTTTGGAGGTCTGGAGTTAGTTTGGGGGTTGTAGTATGAACGGTCTAGGAGTAGATGTGTTCTTAAAATAGTCTAAGAATACGGAAGAATGTTGTGTAGTATAGTAGGATGTTTGCTTTCTCAAGCCACCATAATTACTTTAATGAATGCATTAATGATCAGCTCAATTATATTTTGCTTTCATGTGCATTTGTCCCTCTGTGTTCTGTTACAGGTTTATGTATTGTTATTTTCTTTTATATTTTGTAGATTTATAAAATGCACAAAGCTCATGAATACACACTCAAACAAACAAGACTATTGTGCTATGCTAATGAGGGAGAGATCATCACTAATAAAACCAGCACCAGGGCTGGAAAAGTTGCAGAAGAACAAGAAAAACACTTACATTGGTAAATGATTTATTTTGGGAAAAAGAGTCCTGTACCGCATTCTGTCTATCATTTAAGATCCAGCTGAGGAGCATCGATTTTATTTGACTAAAGATTTCTTGTGGATTGAGCAGTCTGGAGGGTCGTTCATTTGGCAAAAAAATATAAACAAAAGTCAATTGAAAACGTCATACAAAGTCAATGGCACTAGAACTAAACAATGACTTAATTTAATGCCAAAGCTACTCAAATAGAACAGCAACCGTTGACCACACCAAGAGCTTGTGCTTCAGTTCTGACGGATTTCATAGTTTTTATAAAACAAAATCATACAATCAAATCCAATTACAAAATAATCATCTCTACTCAGAACGGCCCTTAGGTTATCTGAAACGCTGATTCATCCACTAGTAAACTATATATATATATCATTTCTTCATTCACAGACTGCTCTGTTTTTACAACACTGATGTCCTGGACAGCCTATGCACTTTACACTGCAGGAAATGTTTTTCTTACTCTGTTTTTGTCTTGTTTCTAGTCCAAACATCTCAAAACTCTTAAATCAAGAAGCATTTTCTAGACAAGCACTGAATATTGTGTTGATTTAAGAAATATCGAGTCAAAATGAAGAGAGTTTCTCATGAAAACAAGCAAAATAATCTTTTTTAAAAGTTACTATTATTATTTATTTCTATTTATATTATTTATTTGGCTTGTTTTATTGAAAGACTCTCTTCATTTGGAGTGTTTTATCTTTCTAAACTCAACACAAACATTTGTGCGTCTTGTTGTTAGTCTAAATATCTACAAAAGCTCAAATCAAGACCAAAGCTCAGAGTAGGAGAAGCTTTTAATTCTCCCCTCGTAACGTTCTGCAGTGCAGTAGCTGCTCACTCCCCCCAAAAAACAAAACAAATCCACAACAACAAATGAACGTCTTTCCACTTTAAATTAGCTCTGCTATAAATACAAAAGTAACTCATTTAAAACAAATAAAAGAAATTCACAATAACGGCAGGCTGCCCTGCGGAGCCAAGATAATCCCGAACACGTAGAACAGTCCCATCAGCAGGTTGAGCTTGGCTGTTTTCTGCGGGATTTTGGCGTAACACCGGCACCGGAACTGCCTCTCCAGTGGAAACGCCATGGGCAGCGTTAACAGCGGCAGCGCCATGCTAATGGTGTAGCGCGTGGCGAGGATGCAGAAGAGCAGGTAGGGCACAAACAGCAGCAGGTTGTAGATGACGTATGAGAGCGTGGGTCCCAGCAGGATGGCCAGGGTCACGATGCCCGCCTGCTTGTCTGAGTCCATGTCCCGCGTGTTGTTGCTGTGCAGGATGGCTTCAGTGTTTAGCGCTAGCGGCACGGCGTACACTAGCGGCAGCACCGACAGGTATCCCACCTGAACCGCATGAGCAAACATCACCGCTAGTGGCCCGAAGGTGATGAGGATCACCACGTCTCCCAGAGCCACATACTTCAGCCCGATTCCTGCACAGAGATAGATCACACACACACACACACACACACACACACACACACACACACACACACACACACACACACACACATTTTAATGGCGTTTCTGCTCAAAATAGTTCGTCTTCCTGTGCAAATATTTATATTTTCATTTATTATTATTATTAATATTTTTAGGGGGTTTTCACCTTTAATTTGGATAGTGTGCTCTCCAGACATGTTGAATTCCTCCTCAGACATTTGCAATGTTTCTAAATTGCATTGCTTCTTACCAATTTTTAACATCAGTTTCATCTATAATATTCAGTAAAGCTGCGTCTGACTAGAGTTGGGCGATGTCGACCAATATGGCATCATACGATGTCTAACATGGAACATTATGATGGACGATGACATGGTCATCATCATCATAGGCGGCGGTGAATTCATTATGAATAAATCATTTATTCATTATGACTTAATTATTTGTAGCCTGCCGTTTTAACTACCTAACCTACATGCTCATTGTTTAACCCATAACCAAATTTTGGTTGCACACATGATGACTCGTGAACAGGCAGAGTGATCTGTGCCGCTATAATGGCGTCCACAATCTTGGTTGGTAAAAAAGGTGCACAACCAACAGGAAACCACCAGCAGTGTCTTAAATAGGAGACAAGTGTTAAATATTAAATATCCTTTATTTAATGCCCACAAATACGTATGCGTGACTGTCATCACGGGACAGTGTGGAGGAGAGAGAGAGGGAGGGAGAGGTGAGGTGGCGAGTCACGCACCAAGTGACCTGCAGTTTGGCAGTATTTCCAGTTTCGACCGAACGAGAAGGGAGACGTGGAAATATGAACTAGAGGATGAATTTCCGTATAAAGCGCGGGAGCGGTCGGTACCTCTAGTTTAATTTGAAAGGGAGCGGGTGCGTGCTCGCTCGCTCAGGAGCGATATTGTTAGATCGGTGCTGCGGTGCTGTGCGTCGCTTGGTTCTCTCTCTCTCTCTCTCTCTGTGCGTGCGTGTGTGTGTGTGTGTGTGTGTGTGTGTGTGTATGACCGTGAACCTAAGGTGGCATATCCGGTCTTCAGTTTCTGAATGGTTTAGGCACAAGCTAACAGTTTGGTGACGCGGTCTGAGCCTTACATCATCATTTTTTTTATTATGCACGGTAATACCGGTGTAAAATATGGAGGAGGTTTGACGGTATTAAAATTTGGATACCGCCCAAGCCTACTAAGTACAAGCGTGAAGGCGAAAGATTAAACCAGTCTACTGACCCGCTGACTGCCTGGACCAGCTGTCGAGCGCAAAACAGTGCGCGTGTGTGTGGTCACGTGATGTGCATTTCCAGCAGTAGTGTGGAAGGAAGGAGGGCTGCTTAGAAAAGCTAGATGAAACGCCAGAGTGGATGTGGATTGTTTTCGTTCTCTAATGCCATTTAAAAGCTAAGACCTATTGGTGTAAACGGGGCCTGAGTGTGTGTTTTTCGCGAGTGAATTTGTAACGGGGGCGGGGCGGAGGATCGCAATGCCGGCTCAGCATCATGGTGTCTGTCAGCCATCAGCGATGGCATCGTCTATCGGCCCAACCCTACTTCTGACCATCACATGTCCACACGAAACAGTTATTATGCTGTGTTTACACCAGACGCGGCACGCGCATCAAGCGCGAGTGATTTACATGTTAAGTCAATGCAAATGCTCTGATCAGCGCACGCCTAATTAACATTCAAATAAATCAATGTAAACCACAGCCGACCCTGTTCCTGAAGCCACACCTACAGTACATGTTCAACCACTCCCTGATCAAACACACCTGAATCAACTCATCAGAACATCCCCCAAAGCCTGGGTCAGATAAGGGAGACCTCCAGAATATGCACTGTTGGCGTGCCGAAAAGAACAGGGCTGGGAAATGCTGACCTACACATTCCAGTTAATCAATAAAAATCGCTTTAAGAGCCCCGAGTGGAGTTAAAGGAAGCCAATCGGTATATTCACCTCCGGTGTAGAGAAACGAGCTGGACAGTCCTCCAAAATAAATGAGCGCCAGATGCTCCAGTTTGAGGCTGGACAGGAAGTAGAGCAGCGTGGCGCACAGACATCCTGCAGAGTACAGCACCGCTCCAAACATCACCACGTCCTGCGGCTTCAGGATCTGGTCCACCAGCGTGCGGTCGTCACTCTTCTTATGGTCGATTCCCTTGGAGAAGTCGTAGTAGGTGTTGACCAGGTTTCCGGCTCCGTGGACCAGCAGCACGGCCACCGCGCACACCAGCAGCAGCAGCAGGTCCACCGAGCCCTCCAGCTTGTAGGCCAGAGCGCTGCCCAGAGCCACGGGCGTGAGAGACGCGCTGAAGCTCCACGGCCGCAGAGCCAGAACATACGCAGCACACTTACTCTGCAGATCCAGCGCCATGCGGCCCGCGCGGGACAGACGGCTGCAGGGGACACGCACCGACGATCCTGAAGCTCCATTCAGGCCATTGGAGCCCGAAAGCGCAGCCGGCTTCATCTCCTGCATCCAGGAGCGCTTCAGAGACCAGAGCTGCCGATCACAACACACACAGGCTTATTTTTGTGAACTGTGGGGACATTACATAGTTTTCAGGTCAATATTATTATAGCAATTGATCTGTTGCTGTGATTCTACAGTTGCTATGGTAACAACAACTATAGTAATTGATCTGTTGTGGTGATTCTACAGTTGCTATGGTAACAACAACTATAGTAATTGATCTGTTGTGGTGATTCTACAGTTGCTATGGTAACAACAACTATAGTAATTGATCTGTTGTGATTTTACAGTTGCTATGGTAACAGCAACTAAACTAATTGATCTGTTGTGGTGATTCTACAGTTGCTATGGTAACACAACAACTATAGTAATTAATCTGTTGTGGGGATTCTACAGTTGCTATGGTAACAGCAACTAAACTAATTGATCTGTTGTGGTGATTCTACAGTTGCTATGGTAACAACAACTATAGTAATTGATCTGTTGTGGTGATTCTACAGTTGCTATGGTAACACAACAACTATAGTGATTGATCTGTTGTGGTGATTCTACAGTTGCTATGGTAACACAACAACTATAGTAATTGATCTGTTGTGGTGATTCTACAGTTGCTATGGTAACACAACAACTATAGTAATTAATCTCTTGTGATCCTACAGTTGCTATGGTAACACAACAACTAAACTAATTGATCTGTTGTGGTGATTCTACAGTTGCTATGGTAACAACAACTATAGTAATTGATCTGTTGTGGTGATTCTACAGTTGCTATGGTAACAACAACTATAGTAATTGATCTGTTGTGGTGATTCTACAGTTGCTATGGTAACAACAACTATAGTAATTGATCTGTTGTGATTTTACAGTTGCTATGGTAACAGCAACTAAACTAATTGATCTGTTGTGGTGATTCTACAGTTGCTATGGTAACACAACAACTATAGTAATTAATCTGTTGTGGGGATTCTACAGTTGCTATGGTAACAGCAACTAAACTAATTGATCTGTTGTGGTGATTCTACAGTTGCTATGGTAACAACAACTATAGTAATTGATCTGTTGTGGTGATTCTACAGTTGCTATGGTAACACAACAACTATAGTAATTGATCTGTTGTGGTGATTCTACAGTTGCTATGGTAACACAACAACTATAGTAATTAATCTCTTGTGATTCTACAGTTGCTATGGTAACACAACAACTAAACTAATTGATCTGTTGTGGTGATTCTACAGTTGCTATGGTAACAACAACTATAGTAATTGATCTGTTGTGGTGATTCTACAGTTGCTATGGTAACACAACAACTAAACTAATTGATCTGTTGTGGTGATTCTACAGTTGCTATGGTAACAACAACTATAGTAATTGATCTGTTGTGGTGATTCTACAGTTGCTATGGTAACACAACAACTATAGTAATTAATCTGTTGTAATTCTACAGTTGCTATGGTAACACAACTAAACTAATTGATCTGTTGTGATTCTACAGTTGCTATGGTAACACAACAACTAAACTAATTGATCTGTTGTGGCAATTCTGCAGTTGCTATGGTAACACATAGCACCTTTAGAAAAATGTTTTCTGAGAAAAGTGGTGACGTGTTCTTTACTTATTTCCTCGTTGTATTTATACATTCTGTCCCTCTTCCTCAACCCTATCCCTGAACCCACTGTGCGCAGATTTACTTTATTAAAAAGGAAAAAGCTCATGCTGTGATTTATAAGCATTGAGGAAAATGGAGATCTCAGCAATGTACCTTGTTGTGAAAAACTGTCATACCCATTACATTGTACACATTAGGGCTGCACAATACTGGAACAATCTGATACTGCCATGTTTTATTTTTCTCTGATAAATATTGCGACAAATACAGTTTCACAAGCTAGCTGAATAGCACTATTTGACAGTATTCTGGTACAGAAATTAAACAATCACAATGCAAAAAAGGCTTTTCTTACTTTGTTTCGTCTCGTTTCCAGTCCAAAAATCAAAAGATTGTTAGAGCAGGTGAAAAAGATTCTTTTGTTTTTAAATTCAGATGAAATAAGGCAAAACTTAAAAGTTTTTCCTTAAAACAAGCTCAATCATATAAAACATTTTAGAATGAAACTTATTTCTTCACCTGCTTGTGCTAAATGTAATGCTGGGGTGATGATTGGTAGCTTTTTCATGTTTTCTGGGAAATTCGTCTCAAAATCTACAATTTTTGAGTTAAGACCTGTACAGGGGTGAGGGCAGGCGATAATAAAATACAATTTTATTAGTAATTGAATAGATAATATGAGTAATACTTTGTATTATTACTGTTTTACATTACTGTGAGGGTTTAGGGTAGGGATAGACGTCAATAACACACAATTAATGTGTAATTAAATAAATAATGAGTAATACTCTGTATTATTACTGTTTTTACATTACTGTGAGGGTTCAGGGCAGGCGTAAATGTTAATAACACACAATTAATGTGTAATTTAATAAATAACATGAATAATACTCTGTAATATTACTGTTTTTACATTACTGTGAGGGTTTAGGGCAGGCGTAAATGTTAATAACACAATTAATGTGTAATTTAATAAATAATATTAAGGAAGTTGGAGCTCGACTATGCAGGACACCGACCCTCCAGGACTGAGTTTGGACACCCCTGCCTTAAGATATAGGTGACAACAAACTACCTTTTCTTTCTGTTTGATCTGTTTTACAATTATCTTATTAGGCACTATGTACTTCTCTGACATTATGTATATAGCTGCTGTTTTTCCACCCTTTTATACTCATTTACAGGTTTCTGTAAGCGTATATATATATATATATATATATATATATATATGTACATGTGTGTTTGTTGGTGTGTACATATAGATAATTTGTCATTTTTTCATTTTGTTTCATGCTATTAACTATGCTATACACATTATTATTATTTTTTTTATTTGCTTGTTTATTTTACAGGGACAATACACTTGACATTGTTATACAAAGATGACCGATGTTGTGTACATAGGGCATATAGCATAAAGCTAATTTGCAGCCCTCGTCCCTGGTTAGGCTTTACATTATAAAAAAGGGAAAAAAAATAATAATAATGATAATAATAATAATAATAATAATAATGAAAACCAGCAAGAATAAAACACAATACAGCAAACATGTACAACATGTACAATAACCAAGTCAATGTTAAGGAATTCTGCTATTAATATTGTTGATAACCATGTTTAGGTTTAAGTAAAAAACAACAAGCTCAAGTTTCTGCCAATGGGGCGAGCAAAATAATCTTGTTTTCACTTTGAAATGTAGACAAGCAAAATAATCTACATTTCATTTTGAAATCACATACATTTTCTACCCCATTGTCAAATTATTTAGCTTGTTTTAAGGAGAAACTCTCTTAATTTTGCCTCATTATTTCTGAAAACAACACTATATTAAGTGCTTCTCTAGAAAATGCTTCTGGATTTAAGAGTTTTGGGAAATTTGGACTAGAAACAAGACAAAAACTCTCAGCAAGAGAAGCATTTATGTATTGATTATGATTAAAATAATAATAATAAAATCATGATGATGATGATAATGCTGAATTAGGATCTTCACACAGTGGTTATAGCTCAGGTGTGTGTGTGAGGTGTTCTTCAGGTATGAGCCCACCTGTTGATCACTATATTGTCGCTATATCATCAATATCTGACTTATATCATGAGTATATTCCCTATATCGTGTGTCATCAATAACAAGGCTAATTGTGCTGAGCGTCTGCTAAAGGCTAGCGCTAGTCAGAGAGATTATCCGAGATTATGGAGGATCATCATCATCATACCTGCTCCACACGCGCTTCAGCCGAGCACACACTCACTGCAGCACTGATACACCGTCATCTTCATCATCTTCATCATCTTTATCTTCATTATTAATCGCAGAGAAGACACGGACAGCAGAAAGACTCACGACTTTAACAACATTCACTGACACACAGCGCCATTTTCGTCCAGCACTTCAGTGTGCAACCGCACATCCGGCCCGGGTGGAAACAAGACCTGTATTCTGGATAGTCTAGAAGGGATACAGCTGTGGATACTGGATAGCATCGATTTTTGACACTGTACAACAATTATTACTGTTTTTACATTTCTGTGAGGGTTGGGGTGGGGGCAGGTGTTAACAAAATAAAATTTAATTAGTAATTTAATAGATAATATGAATAATAATTACTGTTTTTACATTACTGTGGGGGTTTATGTTTGAGATAGACGTCAATAACACACAATTAATGTGTAATTTATTAAATAATATGAGTATTACTCTATAACCTTGTTGAATGGGGGGTCATATGGGCCCCTAATAATATCTCTGGGAGCCCCAAAACTACATGGGCGAGAAGGGTCTGGCTGCATAATCAGTGCAGATGCAATCTGAGCTGCATGCAATGCTTTTTAATGTGCTCACCTAACCCCACCGCTAACCCAGCCTGATCTCACGAGAAAATGTAAGTATTTTACGTTTTGGCAGTTTAGTGGCTAATTTGTACGAATTCATACGAGTTCAGTCGTGAGAAAATGTACGATTTTAAAAAGGAAGCGTGGCACCTAACCCCACCCCTAAACCCAACTGTCATTGGGGGATACGCAAATCGTACAAAAATGTACGAATTAGATCGTACGAATTTGTACGAATTAGCCACTAAATGAAAAAGTTACGAATTGCTATGAGATTGTGTTGGCTAATCCTACCGTCACAGTGACGTCACTAGCTGCATTGAGTGCAGTGTGTCGGAAATTGCATGTCTGAGCGATGCAATCTCAGCTTGCATCATCAAGGCTGCACTGGCATAGACCCTTTGAATCATTCTTACTACGGAAAGCACATACTGTCATGAATAATTAGGAAGCAGGGTCTTCTCGTAGGATAAGAAAACTCTGGTATGAATAATAACGATAAACCGACGCATCATCCCACGCCAATAATTATTTATTTTAAACCCAGAAGATGAAATTAGTTGACAAAAAGCTCCAAATTATCCAGTTTTCCCCACCATTAATGCCGACAGGTGCTAACGCTGTCTCCAGTACTCCAAAAAAGTACTTCAGGGTGTCTTGAACCTTTAAGGTGGGCAACAGTACGGGGTCTTCGCTGTCGCCATCTGTGCTTCAGAATGCACCACACATTCTCTATTGGAGACAGGTCAGGACTGCAGGCAGGCCAATCCAGTCTCCTCTTCCCCCACAGCAGGACTCTGTAATGTGTGCAGAATGTGGTTCTGTTTCTGTTGGGTTTGTGCTCATCCGCACTATTTATGATCATCGGTGGAGCAGTCAGTGTGGTGAAGACAAAAACCCATCAACAGAGAAACACAGACACGAATGAACGTGTGAGTGTGTGTGTGTGTGTGTGTGTGTGTGTGTGTGTGTGTGTGTGTGTGTGTGTGTGCTATACTACTTAACTCTCCTTCAGATGGTCATTTAAAGGGACAGTTCACCCAAACTCCCTCAGACTCAAGTAATAATGCTCTTCTTACTCAGAGTTTGTGTCTCCAAATATCTACAAACTCTCTAGACGCATTTTCTAGACAAGTAAAGCATATTGTGTTGTTTTCAGAAATAATGAGTCAAAATGAAGAAAGTTTTGGATTAAAACAAGCAGAATAATCTGGCAATGGATTAAAAATGCTTCTCGATTTAATAATTTGGAGATATTTGGACTGGAAACGAGACAAAATTTCTATGTAAGATCGTTTGTGTGTGGTAAATATAATATAAGTGTATACGATTAAATTACTGTAGTATTTAGTTGTGGGCTGCTGCATTGAAGGACTCAGATCAAAAGCAGATGTCTTGAGAAAGATGATTAATCCTCCAAAAATGAAGCAGCAGTGCAGCGCTGATAGCATTACAATGTGTGTGTGTGTGTGTGTGTGTGTGTGTGTGTGTGTGTGTGTGTGTGTGTGTCTCCCTCTTTGTGGGTCTGTCTGTCTGTCTGTGTGAGAGTGAGTGTATATGTGTCTTTCTGTTTGTCACTCTCTCTGTGTGAGTCTGTGTCTCTGTGTATGTGTGTGTGTGTGTGTGTGTGTGTGTGTGTGTGTGTGTGTGTGTGCAGCCCTGCGGTCACTCACTTTCTCTCCGCGCACCGGGCAGGATCCCCATGGCCAGCCGGATAATCACACACACACACACACACACACACACACACACACACACACACACACACACACACACACACACACACACACGTTAAATAAATGCTCAGCTTTTACACGGCTTTCCTAAGGGCGACGGCGCAGAGATGTTGCGGGGAACCGGACGCTTCTCCGGGCTGCTGCTGTTTGCGCTCCTGCTGCTGGAGACCGCGGCTGTACCCGCCCGGAGACCCGAGGTATGTTCACCATTTTACTCTTGCATAAGTTTGCACACGCGTCAGAGAGAGCGGCTTGCGTTTATTGAGGTAAAGATGGTTTTATATTCGCACATTCCTTCAGTGACATGTTGTGACGTTCACTGCATTGCGCTGCTTCAATATTGGGTCTGAATTGGCATGTAAGAATGACTTTAAAACAATATCAGCACTATTTAATTGACTATGAACAGTGTTGCACTTTGATTGTCATTGGCTGATGATATTATTTCACTATTGAGAATTTGCAAACAATCCTTTTCTGAAATTATATTAAGGAGAAGGACTGAATGTGCGAATGTAAACTTTACCCCAATCTTGGGTTTGGGTTACAACACACTACACGAAGCTACTCATGAAACTAAAAGTCTGAGAGGTTTTGCGTTCACAAATGTCTCTAAGACGCGCGGTGAACGCTTTGAACTTGACGCGCCGCACTTAAAACGCAATGCTCTTGACGCGACGCAATGATGAACGACGTCTGCTGTAATTAAAACACTTCATCCTGCTCACTGACATGAAACAAAACAATTCCACAGTGAAGTGGATTTTCCCTTTGTTAATGAACGCTCCATCATACTATAGTATTAACTATAAAGACCGGATAAATACTGTAGTATACTTCAGTTTTTGCTAAAGTAAACTGTCTATTGTAGTATAATATACCCTATAGTTATAGAAAACTACAGTATTGGCTCATTTGTTTATGTTACTGTAGTTATTGAACTGTAGAATCACCACAGCAGATTGATTACTATAGTTGTTGTGTTACCATAACAACTGTAGAATCACCACAACAGATTAATTACTGTAGTTGTTGTGTTACCATAGCAACTGCAAAATCACCACAACAGGTCAATTACTATAGCTGTTGTGTTACCATAGCAACTGTAGAATCGCCACAGCAGGTCAGTTACTATAGTTGTTGTGTTACCATAGCAACTGCAGAATCACCACGACAGATCAATTACTATAGTTGTTGTTACCATAGCAACTGCAGAATCACCACAACAGGTCAATTACTATAGCTGTTGTGTTACCATAGCAACTGTAGAATCACCACAACAGGTCAGTTACTATAGCTGTTGTGTTACCATAGCAACTGTAGAATCACCACAACAGGTCAATTACTATAGCTGTTGTGTTACCATAGCAACTGTAGAATCGCCGCAGCAAATGAAATCAGTAGTTTACTGCAGGGTTTTTCTTCATGTGTGTTATATGTTTTAATCTTGTGTACTTCTACATCATTATTAGACTTTCCAATATGCACTTCAAAAAAAGCCTGTGCAGTTTGCGGACCGGTGCCAGCGCGCTCTTGAAGAAACACTTTTGTACAATCTACTGTCGTCCACTCTTCCAAGATATATTAATAACTCCTCTCCACTCAGAGGCTCAAATCCCAATGTTCATCCAGTGAATGCTGGCAGGCTGGAGTGCATCTCTCCTGCAGACTGATCTGTGGTCAGACTGTGCTGATCTGGAGTTCACTCTCAGCACAGTGGCAGGTCTGGAGGTTTACATGTGGCTCTGCTGGATACGGTGGCTGAGAGGGATCAACTCTAGGAAACACATGCAAATAGAAAAAAGAAAACATTGCTAACTCTTCATAGAGCTGCACAAGCCGTTCTCTCCTCCTCCTTTCCTTCATCTTGAAATGTGTTGAAATAAATCTTCTCTCTGTTAAACAGAAATGAATATGAATGAATTACATTTGAACAGGAGGGTGAATAATCCTGACTTCAGCTGTATATATACACTGAGACCATATATAGTGCAGCTGTACGGTGAGGATAGTGTGGATCTGCTCCTGTCAGGCTGGTTTTCTCACCCGTGTGTTTCTGACCCTGGGAGTTTTGCTCTATTTGTCCAAGGATTTTTGAGCCGGACTGATTTATGGGAGCGGGGCATTGGTTATTTGTGTAGCTGTTTGCTTTGGCGTGGTACTGCACTGCCTCGATAAATCTATAAATGTATCCCATCCGCATTTCAGACCTTTCTGTTCCTCTCAAGGCCTTTTTCTGGATCGAGCAGAGTTACATAATTTACAGTCAGCAGTGTCAGCTCATGGAGCACACAGCAGTGAAATACTCTCTTACTGCTTTTGTCTTGATTCTAGTCCAAATATTGAAGAATTCTGAAGTCAAGAAGCATTTTCTTTCTTAATCATACACCTGGCGCAATAAGGCACAAGGCGTATATGGCGCGATTTTTTGCTATTTTCAGACCAGTGCAACAGTAATTTTCACATTTTGCGACATGTTGTTTAAATAACAAATCTATTTGCAGCACTTTGCAGATTCATGTGTGTGTGCTGGTCTATGAAGGAGGTGTGTTAAGGTGCATTGTTGAAACGCTGCTATTCTGAAGAGCTGAAATAGACCAACAGCACCATTGACCAACTAAAAGCTGCTCTAAAGTCCAGCAGTGTGTGTTAGTTATGCACCTATGCAGGTCTAAACACACACACTGCTGAATACACACAGGATGAACAGCAACACACAAAAATCTGTACAGAAGAAAACAATTACAGGATTAAAATGATCCAGAAATTATGATTTTCTCCATTAATATAAACAGCACTGCCTCCAGGCCTTCTTCACCTCGGGGGGCTTCTTCAGTTTATTGATGACCATCTGCATCTGTATAATGTGATTATTACTATCAGTGTTATTGATTATCTGCAGATTTATAATAAACACAAGTGTAGATGTGTCCAGCTGTAGGGTTTTGGAGACGTCTGCATTAGCATATGTGGATAAGAACAGGACGTGTGTTTGGATATAACTCAGTTTTCTGACCACACTTTATTATTATTGTTCATTTATTTCTCTGCTGGAGATTAGAATTGAATTTAGAAATAGTTCTGAAGCAAATCTTTGTGTTTAACAAAGGAAATTAAACATGTGGGGTAATGGAGTTCAGTGGAGAGAGTTTCCACCGTTTCCTCACTTCACCAAAGTAAAAGAGTAAAGTAAAGGAGTAAAGGAATAAAAGAGTAAAGTAAAAGAGTAAAGGAGTAAAGTAAAGAAGTAAAGGAATAAAGTAAAGGAATAAAGTAAAGGAGTAAAGTAAAGGAATAAAGTAAAGGAATAAAGTAAAGGAGTAAAGTAAAGGAATAAAAGAGTAAAGTAAAAGAGTAAAGGAGTAAAGTAAAGGAATAAAGTAAAAGGGTAAAGGAGTAAAGGAGTAAAGTAAAGGAGTAAAGTAAAGGAGTAAAGTAAAGAAGTAAAGTAAAGGAGTAAAGGAGTAAAGTAAAGAAATAGAGTAAAGGAGTAAAGTAAAGGAGTAAAGTAAAGGAATAAAGTAAAGGAATAAAGTAAAGGAGTAAAGTAAAGGAGTAAAGTAAAGGAATAAAGTAAAGGAGTAAAGGAGTAAAGTAAAGGAATAGAGTAAAGGAGTAAAGTAAAGGAGTAAAGTAAAGGAATAAAGTAAAGGAGTAAAGTAAAGGAGTAAAGGAGTAAAGTAAAGGAATAAAGTAAATGAGTAAAGTAAAGGAGTAAAGGAGTAAAGTAAAGGAATAAAAGAGTAAAGTAAAAGAGTAAAGGAGTAAAGTAAATGAATAAAGTAAATGAGTAAAGTAAAGGAGTAAAGGAGTAAAGTAAAGAAGTAAAGTAAAGGAGTAAAGCAAAGGAATAAAGTAAAAGAGTAAAGTAAAGGAGTAAAGTAAAGGAATAACGTAAAGGAATAAAGTAAAGGAGTAAAGGAGTAAAGTAAAGGAATAAAGTAAAGGAGTAAAGTAAAGGAGTAAAGTAAAGGAGTAAAGTAAAGGAGTAAAGTAAAGGAGTAAAGTAAAGGAATAAAGTAAAGGAGTAAAGGAGTAAAGTAAAGGAGTAAAGTAAAGGAATAAAGTAAAGGAGTAAAGGAGTAAAGTAAAGGAATAAAGTAAAGGAGTAAAGGAGTAAAGTAAAGGAATAAAGTAAAGGAGTAAAGGAGTAAAGTAAAGGAATAAAGTAAAGGAGTAAAGTAAATGAGTAAAGTAAAGAGGCTGAATGGAGGAGGCTGGTTCTTTATCTTTGCGCTGCAGATGCTCTGTTTAACTGTGTTCTCGCTAGTGAAGTGTTCAGTTTTTACACTTATAAAGTCGCCATGTAAAGAGCAAATGCACCATGTGCAACGCAACTAACTCTTAAAGGGAATGAGAGACGAGACTCTGATTGGTTTAATGCAGGTTCTGCTCAAAACACACCCAGAACTCATGAAGAGAATCAGCACAGCCCTGTTAGAGCATGCGCCTGCTTCACAGACTGTTTTAATAAAGTAGCAGAAGTGGATTCAGGCATGCCCTTAATGCTTTTGTGCCATGAGCTTTAGACTTTGCGCCTAGATCATTAAAACAGAGCCCGTTATGTTCTTTTCAGTAATAATGAGTCAAATTGAAGTGAGTTTCTCCTTAAAACAAGCACAGTAATCTGCCAGTGGGGTCAGCTGAATGCCTTTATGTTATAAAGAAAGCAATAGTATTCAGAGTATTGTGCTTGTTTTAAGCAGAAACTCACTAATTATTTCGGAAAACAACACAAAATGTTTTACCTGTGTAGAAAACGCTTCTTAAGATTTGTTCGATTTTTGGACTAGCAACAAGTCAAAAGCTGTAAGTCTGCAGTGTGTCCTCCTGTATCTGGAGGCACGATTAATGTCTTCAGTCCTGGACGCAGACGGAGGTTGTGAAATGTAGGTCACAGTGTCTTGTCATGTACTGCTGTGCTACAAAGAACAGAAACATTATCAATCAACTGAGAGCACCACAAATATGAAGAGGAAAGCTGCCAAAATATTCCCCAAGACACTTGGATCAACCAACGACACACAGATTACTGTGTCCAGAAGAAAGATTTATACGATGTATGTTCCTGAATCCAACGACGCGGTATGGATGTGATTATCCTGATTGACTGTGAAGACATTTACTGGTCATATCGCTAAACAATTGTTATTCTGATCATATTATATGTAGTAAACACTCACCGGCCACTTTATTAGGTACACTCTCTAGTACCATGTTGTTCCCCCTTTTGCCTTCAGATCTGCCTTAATCCTTGGTGGCGTAGATTCATCAAGCTACTGGAAATATTCCTCAGAGATTTTGCTCCATATTGTCATGATAGCATCACACAGTTGCTGCAGATTTGTCGGCTGCACATCCATGATGCCAATCTCCCGTTCCACCACATCCCAAAGCTGCTCTATTGGATTGAGCTCTGGTCACTGTGGAGGCCATTTGAGTACAATGAACTCATCGTCATGTTCAGCAGTCTGAGATGATTGAGCTTTATGACATGCTGCGTTATCCTGCTGGAAGTAGCCATCAGAAGATGGAGACACTGTGCTCATAAAGGGATGGACATGGTCAGCAGCAATACTCAGGTAGGCTGTGGCGTTGATGCTCAATTGGTACTAATGGACCCAAAGAAAATCTCCCCCACACCATTACACCAATAGTTGTTGGTTCATTCCGCTGATGAATAAAGGGACTAAGCCAAAGGAAAATGAATGAATGAATGATATTGAGTGTTTAGTAAAGACAGCTCATTTCTGACCCTCAGGACGAACTAATGCAGAATACTGATTTATAGACAACACAAGAGTTAAACCAGGCAGCTAGACGATGATGGCCCCAAAACACTGTCACTCAGGAGACCCACTCCGTCAGCTTATCCTGGACCCAAAATACCTTTTTCCACCTTCAATTATTTTCCATTGGATAAGAATGGAGGTCTGGCCTGCCAAGAGTGCAGAAGCATGTCTGCTTGTAAATGCGTGTGAAATAAAGTCTGCTCTGAGAGCGAATCGCTGCAGGAATGTCCCCTCTGTCCTGTCCCACCAAAAATAGGCTCTATCTGCACTAGTTATAATAACCATCCTGACTTTACTGCGCTATCAGTGTGTGTGTGAGTGGAGTCTGCTGCTTTTAAAACACTCTGCTTTATCAGCTCCTTTCCAGAGGATAGAGATTTTACAGAAGCCCATATGAAAAATGGTATTTATAGTAAATACTGTAGTGTTTTGCAACCATATACTTTAAATAAGGCTGGGCAGTTTTATCCCAACATTAGGTCAAATAATGACTAACCTAACTGTTGGGGTAAAATGTTTAATTTAAATTTAACTGAAAAAAACAAACAAATATTGGGTTTTTCCATATTTTGCCCAACACTGAGTAATGACGACCCTGGATTTTTTAAAGGGTACTATAATAACATACATAAATCAATCTGCTGTAGCAATTCTACAGTCGCTATGGTAACACAACAACTATAGTAATTGATTTGTTGTGGTGATTGTGCAGTTGCTATGGTAACACAACAACTATAGTAATTGATTTGTTGTGGTGATTGTGCAGTTGCTATGGTAACAAAAACTATAGCAATTGATCTGTTGAGGTGATTCTACTGTTGCTATGGTAAGAACAACTATAGCAATTGATCTGTTGTGGTGATTGTGTAGTTGCTATGGTAACAAAAACTATAGTAATTGATCTGTTTTTGTGATTCTACAGTCGCTATGGTAACTGTAGAATCACCATAACAGATTAATTATTAGTATAGTTGTCTCGTTACCATAGAAACTTTTGAATCTCCACAACAGATCAGTTACTATAGTAGTTGTGTTACCATAGCAACTGTAGAATCACCACAATGGATTAGTTCATGTTCTTTACTATAGTATGGTTCAAAAACACTGCAGTATTTACTATCAATTACTGTAGCATCTGGTCACATGGGAGGGCCGATGTTATTCTGAATATTGCATCTGACAAACAAACAAATAACTAAACGCATGCATGCATTTCTTTTCAGTTTGTGCTAAATTTGAGACAAACTAAAGGCCTGATGGCTGCAATTCTCCAGTTTTGACTTCATAAGAATGTGCACTGTAATGAACTGGCAGGAAGAAAAAGGGAGGGGAGAAAGTCTCATTTTTTAATAGTAATCCCAGAAGATATTTGGACTGGACTTGAACTCAGACGCTGATCTTGAGAGTGCTCTCTCCCACTTTCATAAAGCTGTCCAAGTTTATTCACTTCACTGGTAATCTGAGCCTAAACTACAGTCTAAACACGCGCACACACACACACACACAAACATGTACACACAAACACGTACACACACACACACAGCCAGAGTCCAAAATTCCAGACAGTTTGTGGAAAGCATGACTTCGTTTCGCTTCACGCAGAGCATACTCTATATGTATCATAGCACATCAAGAAATACTACAGTCCTTTATTGTAAATATTAATGTTTGAAACATTCTGTATTACAGTGATCTATATATTACAGTATCTACAACTCTCAACTGTTAATGAATGCTCCTCCAGCATACTGTAGTATTAACTATAGTGAACAGATAAACAGTGAACTGTAATAAACACGTCAGTATACTTTAGTTTTTACTATACAGCACACTAGTGTATTGTGGTATCCTACATTTAAAAATACTACAGTAATTTATCATGATTACTGTATGTTTTCGAACCATGCTGTAGTGATGCACTGTAATTAGTCTGTAACTAGCACTGTAACTGTGATTCTACACTTGCTATGGTAACACGACACTTATAGATCTGTTGAGGTTATTCTACTGTTGCTATGGTAACACAACTACTATAGTAATTGATCTGTTGAGGTGATTCTACTGTTGCTATGGTAACGCAACTATTATACATCTGTTAAGGTGAATCTACTGTTGCTATGGTAACACAGCTACTATAGTAATTGATCTGTTGTGGTGATTTTACTGTTGCTATGGTAACACAACTACTATGGTAATTGATCTGTTGAGGTGATTCTACTGTTGCTATGGTAACGCAACTATTATACATCTGTTGAGGTGATTTTACTGTTGCTATGGTAACACAACTACTATAGTAATTGATCTGTTGAGGTGATTCTACTGTTGCTATGGTAACGCAACTATTATAGATCTGTTAAGGTGAATCTACTGTTGCTATGGTAACACAACTACTTTAGTAATTGATTTGTTGAGGTGATTCTACTGTTGCTATGGTAACACAGCTGTTATAGATCTGTTAAGGTGAATCTACTTTTGCTATGGTAACACAACTAATATATTAATTGATCTGTTGTGGTGATTCTGCAGTTGTCATGGTAACACAACAACTATAGTAATTGATCTTTTGTGGTGATTCTACAGTTGCCATGGTAACACAACATTGTTAATTTGAACAAATGACTCAATACTGTATATTTGTCTGCAGCTATAGGGTATGTTATATTACAATGCAACAGTTTACTGTAGTAAAAACTAAAGTATACTACAGTATTTATTGCAGTTCTCTATAGTTAATAGTACAGTATGCCGTAACAAAGAGCTATAAACACTACAATACATACAGCTTAATAGACTTTACTATAGTGTGGATTGAAAAGACTAAATTACTACAGTAGTTTTTCATAAACAGCACTAGAGCCTAGTTGGCGCTTCTTTCTTTTCTCTGGCGTCCTGAGAGGAAGTGGCTGGAATTAAAGCAGACTGCACTGCTGACAAAATGGGCTTTCAATAAACCTTGGCTGCCGATGCAGGAGAAAGACTAAAATAATTCTGAAACCAGTGCAACCACAGAGAGAACTGAGAGAAAACGCTGTTGTGTTCATTCGCCAAATAGCAGGAAAAGTGAGAGGATACACAATAAGAGCGCTATATAACTGTGTGGGACTTACTTCACACACAAACCCAAAACACTTGAGGAGTTTGGAAGATGTTATCTAATTCATTCATTCTTTTTCCTTCAGCTTAGTCCCTTCATTTATCAGGGGTCACCACCGCGGAATGAACCGTCAACTATTCCAGCATATGTTTTACACAGCGGATGCCCTTCCAGCTGCAACCTAGTACTGGGAAACACCCATACACACTCATTCACACACACACACTTATAAACTACGGCCAGTGTAGTTGATCAGTTCCCCTATAGCGCATGTGTTTGGACTGTGGGGGAAACCGGAGCACCCGGGGAAACCCATGCCAACATGAGGAGAACATGCAAACTCCACACAGAAGCACCAACTGACCCAGCCGAGATTCAAACTAGAGACCTGAGTGCTGTGAGGCCACAGTGCGACACCACTGAGCCACATGTTTTTATGATAATAAAAAAGTTAATTTTTCAGCTTCTGAGTAAGTAAATTTTGACAGATAACCATGTTGTGAATCAGTAGATGATTGTAATGTTGTAATATATATGATTGTAAAGGACTGTCATTGTAGGGCAGAATATCTCAGAACTAATAGTCTTACGTCACACAGTGGATTAGTCTGGGAGAGCGGTAAAAAGAGACTGAACTTTCCTCTGACTTCACTAATCAACACAAGATGTGCGTCTGTCTGGCTTAACACAGCATTATTAGAGTACATCACACACCAGTCAGGATATCACTCTTTCAGGAGAAACGTGGCACAGCGTGGAAAAACCTGCTCAGACACTGCAATAGATGATTGTCCTGTTTCTAGTCCAAATATCTCAAAATTCCTAAATCAGGAAGCATTTATTAGAAAAGCACTAAATATTGTGTTGATTTAGGAAATAATGAGTCAAAATAGAGTGAGCTTTTCCTTATCACAAACAAAATAATCTGACAGTTGTCTTGATTCCCAGCGCTGGAAAAGCTCATTAATACCCAAACTACAATTGTGCCACCAAACTGCACTACACTTCCTATCAGGCACTTCACTCACACACCAGTTCTGGATCACTCTGATTACGTGCACACAGCTGGAAGCTCATCTTGGACTATTTATACACCGCAGTTGCACACACACACAGAGCTGAGTCTTCTGTAACATGTGAGTCAGGGTACACGTTGTGGGTCCAAATACAGTTTAACTCATGCAGTCAGTGGTCAAAACAGGAGCAAACAGTATCATGAGGAAAATCCAACCATTGCTGTGGTCACAGGCAAAGAGGTCAATACAAGCGGCAAAACAACATAAACAAAAAACAAGGGAGGGGTCAGAAACAAGACAAGGCTAGACAATAGAACATTTAGTAATGCTGCAGGATAACAAGACTCAGCCATGTGTGTGTATAAATAAGTGTAGTGTATAAATAGTCCAGTATATCAATCTATACTATGCTGTACTGTACTATACTAATTGATAATAAATACTGCAGTGTTTTTTAACCATACTATAGTAAAGTACTTGAACTGATCCGTTGTGGTGATTCTACAGTTGTTATGGTAACAACAAGTATATTAACTGATCTGCTGTGATGATTCTGTAGTTGCTATGGTAACAACAACTATAGTAATTGATCTGTTGTGGTGATTCTGCAGTTGCTATGGTAACACAACTATAGTAATTGATCTGTTGTGGTGATTCTGCAGTTGCTATGGTAACACAACTATAGTAATTGATCTGTTGTGGTGATTCTGCAGTTGCTATGGTAACACAACTATAGTAATTGATCTGTTATGGTGATTCTACAGTTGCTATGGTAACATTACTATAGTAATTGATCTGTTGTGGTGGTTCTGCAGTTGCTATGGTAACACAACAACTATATTAATATGAACAAATGAGCCAATACTGTAGTTTTCTACAACTATAGGGTATCAGTCCATGATGAGCTTCCAGCTGTGTGTACGTAATCATTTGATCTGGAACTGGTGTGTGAGTGAGGTGCCTGATGGGTAATGTAGCGCAGTTTGGGTGATAGTGAGTGTTTCCAGTGATCTACAAGGGCTAGGAGATCGCTGATGATCGTGACAGTTATCTTATGTCAAATGGAAAACTAGATTATTGTGCTTCCCCGTTGCTTGTTTTAGGGAAAACCCTGCTTCATTTTAACTCATTATTTCTGAATTTGGAGATATTTGGACAAGAAACAAGACAAAAACTCCTAGTAAGGAAAGCATTTTTTGCAGTGTGAAGTCTGTTGGCAGAAGAGAAGACACCTGTTGTTTCTGCACATGTTCTTAAGTGTTCACGATATCTATGCTGAAATTGCTCAGCCCTAGATCAGCCTCATCTAATCAGAGTTTTTTTTGTCCAAGGAAGAAGCTCTCATGTCTGGTGTTTTGATGATTGGGATTCACAAAGACGCCCGCTCCCATGTGCTTCACCTTTCCAGAAACAAACGCTACACGCTGACGCCGGAGAAACTCAAGTGGGACAATTTCAAGATGACCTACAAGTAAGAGACGTCTTCTATGATCACAGACCTCTGTCTGAAACAGCGCAACCTTAGCCAAAATGAAGAGTTTTCCTTAAAACAAGCCAAACAATCTGACCATGGGGGAAGCAGAATCATCTAGTTTTAGATGTGAAATGTTTTTAATTGGGCTTGCTGCATTGGCAGATTATTGTGCTTATTTTAAGAAAAAACTCTCTTCATTTTGACTCATCAGTTCTGAGAACACGACAGCACAGTTGAATAAAGGGCTTCTTCCTCAGGGCAGTCAGCTGAATGTTTTTGGGCTGTACTTTTACACGGTTTTTGTGTATCTCTGTTGTGTTTGAGCAGATTGTTGTCTTTTCCGAGGAATCTGTTGAACGCCACTGACACGAGGAGAGGGATCTCCAAGGCCTTCTCCATGTGGAGCGACGTCTCGCCCTTCAGCTTTCGCGAAGTTCCTTCTGACCAAGAGGCCGACATCAAAATCGGTACATCAGATACATTTACATTAACCCACAAGAGAAAACACTGTAGTAAACACTGACTGCGCTGTCTTTGAAGCTCTTGATTTAGTCTGCCGATGTGCTTCTGCAGTTGCTATGGTAACACAAAAGCTATAATTATGGTGATTCTATAGTTGCTATGGTAACACAATTACTATAGTTATTGACTTGTGGTGATTCTATAGTTGCTATGGTAACACAACAACAATAGTAATTGATCTGTTGTGGTGATTCTACAGTTGCTATGGTAACTCAACAACTACAATAATTGATCTGTTGTGGTGATTCTACAGTTGCTATGGTAACACAACAACAATAGTAATTGATCTGTTGTGGTGATTCTACAGTTGCTATGGTAACAACAACTGTATTAATTGATCTGTTGTGGTGATTCTACAGTTGCTATGGTAACTCAACAACTACAGTAATTGATCTGTTGTGGTGATTCTACAGTTGCTATGGTAACATAACAACAATAGTAATTGATCTGTTGTGGTGATTCTACAGTTGCTATGGTAACAACAACAATAGTAATTGATCTGTTGTGGTGATTCTACAGTTGCTATGGTAACAACAACAATAGTAATTGATCTGTTGTGGTGATTCTACAGTTGCTATGGTAGCACAACAACAATACTAATTGATCTGTTGTGGTGATTCTACAGTTGCTATGGTAACACAAGAACTATAGTAATTGATCTTTTGTGTTGGTTCTACAGTTGCTATGGTAACACAACAACAATACTAATATAAACAAATGAGCCAATACTGCACTACTGTTACGTATTACGTGACTTCCGTGGACTTTAAACATTTAGTCAGAATGTTTGATTTATTTTTGGCATGAATGCATTACCCCCCCCCCCCAATCCACAGGAGCTTTACGCATCCGCCTGTTTGTTTGTCTTCGGTCAGGTTTTTACTCTGTTAACCACACGGACTGTCTGCACTCTCACCTGCACCACTGTTTCGATGGCATCACTGGAGAGCTGGCACACGCTTTCTTCCCCCAGACCGGAGAAATACACTTCGATGATGACGAGTACTGGATCCTGGGGAACATGCGCTTCAGCTGGAACAAAGGCAGGTTGCTGAGCGAGAAGCCAATACTGCAGTCTGAGCATTTACTGAGTGCTTATAGAAAAGAGTACAGAGAGTTTGCTGGAATTGTCCAGTCTCGACATTTTTGCAAGGTTAAGGTGATTCTAGAAATTATTTTGTACGGTGTATGTAGGAATATAGATATAATACTATAATATACACATATAATATACTATATACACTGCAAAACAATGCTTTTCTCACTTTTGTCTCGTTTCTAGTCCAAATATCTCAGAATTCTTAAATCAAGAAGCATTTTCTGGACAAGCAAAACATGTTGTCTTGTTTTCAGAAATGTTTTCAGTCAAAATGAAGAGAGTTTTTCATTAAAACAAGCAAAATAGTCCTGTTTTTCCTTTTGACATTGGATTGTTTTGCTTTATTATTAAATAAATGATCTAAAAATTATTAATATTATTAAATAGAATTTTTATGTTTCTCTGTTATCTAACAAGACAAGTTCAAATTACTGAACTGATATTTAGACATTATTTTTGATACTGCTTTAAATCAAGACAAAAAATAACTTTAGGCACCCAGAAACAGGCATTTCAGTCTATAATGAACACTCTGCACCCCACAGTCCCTGTGAATTTTAGATTTTTTTTTAAACAGATTTTTTATGTCACCCCACAAGTTTTCAATAGGGTTGAGTTCAGGGGTCTGAGCAGGCCACTCCTTTACCTCCTTTGCCTGAAACCAAAATGTTGCTCACTTCCTCATGTATTTAACGTCTTGTCCTGTTGAAACACTCATTTCAGGGGCATTAAAGGTGTGTGTGTGAGATTCTGTGGTTGTGTCAGGAGTTGTCCTGATTGTGTGTGTGTGTGTGTGTGTGTGTGTTCAGGAGTGTGGTTGACAGATCTGGTGCATGTTGCTGCTCATGAGATTGGCCATGTGCTGGGTTTGATGCACTCCCAGAACCCCAAGGCTTTAATGCACCTGAACGCCACGCTGACGGGCCGCAAACTCATCACTCAAGACGAGGTCTGGGGTTTACACCGACTCTACGGTACTCACTAATGTACACTTTAAACCAGGAGTGACCAACTCTGTTCTTGGAGATCTACCCTCCGGCAGATTTCAGTTGCAACCCATGCCAAACACATCATCAAGCGCTGTTCAGGTGTGTTTGATCAGGGCTGGAGCTGAACTCTGCTGCAAGGCAGATCTCCAGGAACAGGGTTGTGTCCTCCTGCCTTAAACTAATGCACTCGCTGGATTATTTCTGCATGTACCTGATGTTCTGTTCGTGTCCACCGCAGGGTGTTTGGATCGGTTCTTCATCTGTCCTTCATGGGCCAGGAAAGGATACTGCGACAGCAAGAGGAAGCTGATGCAGAAACACTGCCCGTCCAGCTGCGACTTCTGTTACGGTGAGACGCCTCGTATTCACTACTAATCACATGACTAAAATAGAGTTCAAAATATACCAAAATGATCTCAAATAAATATTTACAAATACATTTTAACAGTTTTAGAAGATATATACATATATAGATCTGTCAATAAAAAATGGTCACTTTATTTTGATGGTCTGTTTGTTGAATTTAAGTTACATTGCATCTGCATGCAGACTAATCCTCATTAGATTATCAGTAGACTGGTAGTGTTGGGGTTAGTGTAAGTTTTACTTGCAAAGTTTCTTCTAGTCAATTAATATATATATATATATATATATATATATATATATATATATATATATATATATATATATATATATATATATATATATACAGTCAATTTGGTTGATCTGCAGGTTGATATTACATGAGAATGTTTTTATACATATATATATATATATATATAGCTATGTATTTTAGTTTATAACGAACAAACTGCATCTGTAGTTCCTGATAATTTTAGGTTCTGCTTCAGAAACTGAATTCTTATTGTCACATATTACAACAAATGGTGAAATAGGTATTTAAGTATTAAGTTATTCTCTTCAGAGATTTTTAAAAAATAGGTTATATCTTATATAATTATACTTTTAAGGAATTATAAAAGCTTATTTATCATGTTAGGATTTTATAGTGTTTGTATAGTGATGTTTTTTTATGTTCTTGTTGGGTCTGTTGCAACGTAATTTCGTTCTGTATTACAATTCTATTGTGATGTGTTGAATTACATAAATAAAGGAAACTGAAACACAACACAATTTTTCAATAGGGTTGAGGTCAGGGGATTGAGCAGGCCACTCCTCTACCTCAATTCTTTTTGCCTGAAACGAAGGTGATATTTAAAATTATATATATATATATATATATATATATATATATATATATATATATATATATATATATATATATATATATATATATATGTAAATATTACCATAAAATTCAATCCAAGAAAATGCATTAACATGCATACACATTAAGAAAATCGGTCCCACTTTGTAATAAGTGGCCTAAACTAATATGTACTTACACAGGAATTAATAGTTTGTTACAATGTACTAATTGTGTAAATACATGTATTTACTGTGTACTTATGCTTGATTAAATACATGTAGGTAATTACATCTGTAATTAACTTTTGAAATTACATTTGTAAATACACTGTTGACCATCCCTTACACCTTAACCTACCCTTCATCCTACCCATGCCACCAAACCTGTCCATAACCCAACCTCTATCCCAACTCAAAAGCACCACAAGTGTTCTCAAATACATTATAGACACATTAAGTACATTGTATTTATTTTTTTGATGTAAGTACATAGTAGTTAAGGACACTTAATATAAAGTGGGACCAGAAAATCTTTATTAGCACCTCAAGAAAATTAAATATGTAATATCCTATATGTTATGATATATAATATACTATAATATACTGTGGCAGCATGGTGGCGCAGTGGAAAGCGGTCTCACCTCACAGCAAGAAGGTCGCTGGTTCAAGTCCCAGCTGGGTCAGTCTGTGTTTCTGTGTGGAGTTTGCATGTTCTCCGGTTTCCCCCACAGTCCAAACACATGCACTATAGGGCAACTGATCAACTAAACTGGCCGTAGTGTATGAGTGTGTGTTTCCCAGTGATGGGTTGCAACTTGAAGGGCATTCACTGTGTAAAACATATGCTGGATAATTTGGTGGTTCATTCCGCTGTGGCGACCCCTGATTAATAAAGGGATGAATATATAATTTATATAGCATTCAGAGGTTACGTGTAGCTGTGGATGGAGAGCATTGAGATTTATAATGATGTTTTTGCCCTCATGTGTCATTCACATCTCAAAACTTTCCAAAACTGAACTTTATCCTCTGAAACTCTGTCCTGCATCAGAAATATGTATTCTCAAACACTGGGGAGAACCAGAGAACATCTAGAAAGACTGAAATAACTTCAATCCACTGCTGGCGATCAGTATTACTCGTTGATGGACTCACAGACGTGTGATCAGATTTGTGTTTAACTTTGACAGAGTTCCCGTTTCCCACCGCACGGCCGACCACAGCGCCACCGCGGACCAAACACAAGTTTGTTGTGGAGGGGAAAAACCTCACCTTCCGCTGTGGTAAGAAGATAGCAGCCAAGAAAGGCAAAATCTAGTGAGTTCTGCTTTACATTTAAAGCTGTGCAAGATATTTTGCTGATTAAAGCCTTTACACAAGACTGTTATAATGCGTTTAGCAGTCATCGGCATCTAAACGTTTTATTATTCCGATTTTTTTAGAAAGCTTATGTTCATTTATAAAGCGACTACACTCACTGGCCACTTTATTAGGTACACCTCATGCTTTAATCCTCGGTGTCAGAGATTCAACAAGCTGCTGGAAATATTCCTCAGAGATTTTGCTCCATGATAGCATCACACAGTTGCTGCAGATTTGTCGGCTGCACATCCATGATGCCAATCTCCCGTTCAAAGCTCGGTTGTAACGAGTGCTTATTCGAGTTACTGTTGCCTTTCTATCAGCTGGAACCAGTCTGGCCATTCTCCTCTGACCTCATCAACAAGGCATTTGCGCCCACAGAACTGCCGCTCACTGGAGATTTCCTAGAGATGGTTGTGCGTGAAAATCCCAGTAGATCAGCAGTTTCTGAAATACTCAGAGCAGCCCGTCTGGCAGCAACAACCATGCCACATTCAAAGTCTCTTAAATCCCCTTTCTTCCCCATTCTGATGCTCACTTTGAACTGCAGCAGATCCTCTTGACCATGTCTACATGCAGTGAGCTGCAGCCATGTGATTGGCTGATTAGACATTTGCGTTATTGAGCAGTTGGACAGGTGTACCTAATAAAGTGGCCGTTTAGTGTGTCTGTATGTATAAATATGTGTGTATATATATACACACACTTTCTATTATATCATTGGAAAAGGAATTATTGTGAGTGTAATGCAGTGTGTATGGGTGCAGGACAGTAAATCTGGCATTATTCTCTCTTATATCTGCCGTTATCAGTCTCACACTATTTTATTTATTGTTCTGACAGTCTTGATAACACTATCGTGGAGTTTTTCTGTCTCTATTTGAGCAATTAGGAGCGCAAACGGTGTATTAGTGTTGTTCTCTCCCACTCACTTCACTCTCAGCTTTCCAACTATAAACACTTCCAATGCAGAGAAACACGCAAATGTGGAAACTGCCCATTGGACTGTTTTTATTTTGATAAGTCTGTTTTTGTTGAGCAATTGAGTCTATCATTTGTGTATTTTAATGATAGCCTAGCTATGTTTCCGTCTTTAAATGTAAACACAGCTAAAGTTACACTGACCTGCTGTATTCTCTCTCTCTCTGACAGCTGGTATAAAGACGGCGAGCTGCTGGAGTTTTCTCACCCCGGCTACATTTCTCTGAAG
>NC_141028.1:61662500-61695000 GCF_052040795.2 Danio rerio
AGCTGGCCTGGGCTTTTGTGATTGGTCTGTTGTGATTGGTCAGCTGGCCTGGGCTTTTGCCATTGGTCTTATCCTATTGGTCAGCTGACCTGGGCTTTGGTGATTGGTCTGTTGCTATTGGTCAGCTGTCTGTTGCTATTGGTCAGCTAGCCTGGGCTTTTGTGATTGGTCTGTTGTGATTGGTCAGCTAGCCTGGGCTTTTGTGATTGGTCTGTTGTGATTGGTCAGCTGGCCTGGGCTTTTGTGATTGGTCTGTTGCTATTGGTCAGCTAGACTGGTCTGATGTGATTGGCTAGCAAGGCTGGGATTTTGTGACTGGTCTGTTGTGATTGGTCAGCTAGTCTGAGCATTTGTGATTGGCCTCTTAAATGAATGCATAATTCTGCAAACACCTGAGGAGATTTTTCTGCATGAAAGACTTGTGAAGGGCAGATCAACCTGCTGCTTAAATGTACAATATGGCCAGAATTTAGATATAAAAGAAATGTGGAGGATATGTGGAGATGATTGGCATGGCTCATAAATAAGCAACAGAACTCTCCATTAATCAGGAAGTAGTTCATCCTAAATCTTCACAATAAATGTACATGCTTTTAAGATGTAGAATAATCAGGCGAACTGAGACGCAGAATGACTGAATATATTGGGAATACCTTGAAGATTTTGTTGATTTGATCGATCTCAGATTTTCCAGGGAATAAGGGTTTCTGTGTGAGCAGTTCTCCAAATATACAGCCCACTGACCACATGTCGACGGCGGTGGAGTATTCCTGTGGAGGACACAGATCATACAGATTCAGTAGCACCTCGGGATATTAAACACACATCACTGAAGCTGTGCACTGACCTTTGCCCCCAGCAACAGGTCCGGGGAGCGATACCACAGCGTCACCACCACCGGTGTATAGGGCTTCAGCGGAGAGCCGTACTCTCTGGCCAGACCAAAGTCTCCAATCTACAACAAACAGCACACTGTAAAGAACACAACGACAAGAGTAACCTACAGCACACTAGTCACATGGTCCAATCTGTTGTGATTGGTCAGTTGGCCCAGTCTGTAGTGATAGGTCAGTAATGATTGGTCAGTTGGCCCTGTCTGTTGTGATTGGCTAATTGTGATTGGTCAGTTGACCCTGTCTGTTGTGAATGGTCAATTGGCCCCATCTGTTTTGACTGGTAAGATGGCCCAGTCTGTAGTAATTGGTCAGTTGGCCCAGTCTGTTGTGGTTGGTCAACTGTAATTGGTCATTTATGACTGGTCAATTACAATTGGTCAGTTAGCCGTATCTCTTGTAATTGTTTAAATGGTCTAGTCTGTTGTGATTGGTCTACTGTGGCTGGTCAGTTGGCCCAGTCTGTAGTGATTGGTCAATTGTGATTGGTCAGTTGGCCCAGTCTGTAGTGATTGGTCAGTTGGCCCAGTCTGTAGTGATTGGTCAGTTGGCCCAGTCTGTAGTGATTGGTCAATTGTGATTGGTCAGTTGGCCCAGTCTGTAGTGATTGGTCAGTTGGCCCAGTCTGTAGTGATTGGTCAGTTGGTCCAGTCTGTAGTGATTGGTCAGATGGCCCAGTCTGTTGTGGTTGGTCAACTGTAATTGGTCATTTATGACTGGTCAATTACAATTGGTCAGTTAGTCGTATCTCTTGTAATTGGTTAAATGGTCTGGTCTGTTGTGATTGGTCTACTGTGGCTGGTCAGTTGGCCCAGTCTGTAGTGATTGGTCAATTGTGATTGGTCAGTTGGCCCAGTCTTGTGATTGGTCAGTTGGCCAAATCTGCTGTGATTGGTCAGTTGGCTCTGTCTGTAGTGATTGGTCAGTTGGCCCAGTCTGTAGTGATTGGTCAATTGTGATTGGTCAGTTGGCCCAGCCTGTAGTGATTGGTCAATTGGCCAAATCTGCTGTGATTGGTCAGTTGGCTCTGTCTGCTGTAATTGGTCAATTGTGATTGGTCAGTCATGAATGGTCAGTTGGCCTTGACTGTTGTGATTGGTCAGTTGGCTCAGTCTGCTGTGATTGGCCATTTGGCTCTGTCTGTAGTGATTGGTCAATTGTGATTGATCAGTTGACCATGTCTGTTGTGATTAGTCAGATGTGATTGATAAATTGGCCTGGTCTGTTGTTATTGGCAAGGTGTGATTGGTCAATTGACCTCATCTGTAGTGTGATAAGTGTAATAAGTTGGACAAGTCAGTTGCCCCAGTTTGTAGTAATTGTGATTGATTGTGATGATTGTCTGTTTTCATTGGTCAGTTGGCCAAGAAGGCTCGAGCTTTAAATAGCTTTTTTCAATGTAAGCAAGTTGCTAATGGTCTAATCCGATCCAATTATCTATGCCAAACTAAGCTAAAGGTGCTCCTGCCAAACCTGAATATCAGCTGAATTGATTTAAAAAAATGCTAAAACTCAACTCTTGCATGTCTTATTCCAAAAAAGCTGAGTGTTGCTTTAAAGTACTGTACACCTGATCACTTATCCTTCTGACCTTTAAGATGCCCTTGTGGCTCAGCAGCAGGTTGGAGGTCTTCAGGTCGCGGTGCAGGATCCAGTTATCATGCAGATGTCGAACACCGCGCAGCAGCTGGATCATCAGCGTCTTCACTTCACCTGAACACACACTATTATCAGCACATATCCTGGAACATTCTGCAGGCTCTACAGTGTGTGGGCTCCTACCGGGCAGGAAGGGCTGCTTCATGGTCTCCATCAGACTCTTCAGGTCATGCTCTACGTAATTCATCACGATGTAGATCTTGTCCATGTTGCTGCCCACCACGATCTCCTGCAGCACACAGAGAACAGGGGATGCTCAGCGACAATCACTACTAACGCAGCTCATTAATGCTGTTTATTCAATATGTCTGCTGAATGCTTGACTCTGATTGGCTGATGAATATTAAGGTGTGCAGTTATTCTCAGATAAACGCACAGCTAAAGTAGTTCCGGCAGCTTTTGAGCACACTACAGCACAAGAAGCAAGCAGGAGTGATATTTCCTGTTGTCTTCTGTGCCTGTATCTGAGCATTGAGACGCACTCTAGTAGTGAAATAAGAGTCTGTTTTCTGACCCTGACGGTGACGATGTTGGGGTGCTGGGCCTTCAGGATGGTGTTGATCTCTCGCAGGGATGTGATGGGGAATCCCTCCTTCTCCTTCTCCATCTTCAGCCTCTTGAGAGCCACGATCTCGTCCGTCTTCTTGTCTTTGGCTCTGTAGACCACGCCGTACGTGCCCTCCTCGATGCGGTTCAGGCACTGGAACTCCTCCACACTGCGGCAGCCCTGCGCACACACATATGCATGAGCTCACCTGGATAACAGACATATGAGTGTGCGTGTGTGTGCGTGCGTGCGTGAGTGTATTTGTGCTTGTCTTTGAGTGTGTCTGCCTGTGCATGACTGCTTGTGAGATGGTTGTGTGTGTGTGTTTACCTGTAGCGCGGGCAGGTATTTGGGCAGCTCCTTCTTCAGTTCTACAGGAGACACCGGTGGGGACTCGGGGATGTAGCGTTCCTCAGGTGTGGCGGACGGTGCGTGAGACTGCGGAGTCACGTCTACTGCTTCTTCCTCCTCCACTTCCTCTTCCTCCTCCTCCTCTTCCTCAGCGCTCACCTCAGAGTCGTGGTCGAAGCGGGACTCTGGAACTGACAGGAGCACACAGTCACACAACCGCAAACACACACTCTCTCTCAGATCACACACACACACACACACACACACACACACAGACACACACAGACACACACAGACACACACAGACACACACAGACACACACACACACACACACACACACACACACAACCGCAAACACACACTCTCTCTCAGATCACACACACACACACACACACACACAGACACACACACAGGCACAGACACAGACACAGGCACACACACAGACACAGGCACACACACAGACACAGGCACACACACAGACACAGACACACACACAGACACACACACACACACATAGAGAGAGAGAGAGAGAGAGAGAGAGAGAGAGAGAGAGAGAGAGCAGCTGATCAAATACAAACACAGGATCAAACACACACCAGGAGGAATGTGGTTTCCGTTCTCTCGCTCCTCTTCCTCCTCCCCCTCCTCCTCCTCTTCGGACGGCTCTTCATCACTCAGTGCTCCTGAGGACAGCAGATTTTAAATAATCTATAATGTCTTCAGCCATGCACACGGGTCAGAAATGAACACTTGATATATTTATCGGACACGGCCTGAGTTATGTGTTCACCGCAGCTCAGAACAGCTCATACTGATGTGTACGAAGTATAAGGTGTGTGCACTTCTGTGTGTGTGTGTGTTTGTATATTTGTGCGGATGTGCGTGTCTGCATGTATGCGTTTATGTGTGTATATGATTGTGCAAATGTCTGTGCATTTGTGGGTGCACGTATATGTGTGTAAGTGTGTGTGTGCGTGCATGTATGGATATGCATGTGTGTGTATTTGTGTGGATGTGTGTGTGCGTGCATATATGTCTTTGTGTGTGCATGTGTTTGAATAGCATGCATGTATGGGAGTGTACATGTGTGTGTGTGTGTGTGTGTGTGTGCATGCATGTTTGTGCAAACTTCTGTGTGCATTTGCATGAGTGTTTGCGCATGTGTATGTGCATATGCATGTGTGCATGCATGTGTGTGTGTGTATGGGAGTGTATATGTGTGCATTTGTGTGTGGATATGCGTTTGTGTGTGCATTTGTTTGTGGAAATGTCTGTGTGCATTTGTGTGTGCGTGCATATGTGTGTGCATGTACATATATGTGTGTGTGTGTGTGTGTGTGTGCGTGCGTGTGTTTGAATATGTGTTTGTGCATGCATGTATGGGAGTGTTTATGTGTGCATTTTTGTGTGTGTGTGCACAAGTTTCTGCAAAGGTCAGAGTGCATTTGTGTGTGTGTGCACTGCGCAAATGTGTATGTGCGTTTACGCATATGTGTGTGCATGCATGCATGTATTGAAATGTATACGTGTGTGCATGTGCATATTTGTGCATATATCTGTGCATGCGTGTGTGTGTGTGTGTGTGTGTGTGTGTGTGTGTATGCGTACATATGTGTGTTGAGTGTGTGTGTGTGTGCTGACCTCCACTGTGTTCGGAGCCCTCAGACTCAGACCCCGACTCGCCCTCTTCATCTCCTTCAGTCTGACTGCTGGACTCTTCCTCCTCATTGTCCTCATCCTCCTCAGCCTCAGATCCTGAACCTGAACCTGACCAAACACACACACACACACACACACAGTCAAACAGGCTCATAAAACACAACACAGAGCGCGAGCGAGTGTGAGATATACCCAGTGAAGACCCCGGTGAGCTGGTCTTCCTCTCACTGTCACTGATGTCCTGCAGATCAGACAGAGGATCTTTATCCACCTTCCCCTCGCGCACTGAAAACACACACACACATCATCATCATTATCGTGTTAAGCATTTAAACTCAATGTAAATCGCAGCAGAATTTTCAGACAATGTGTGTGTGTGTGTGTTCACCAGCTCTGCGTGGTTCGCTGCTCTCCGCTTTAGTCTCTCTCTGCAGTCTGACAGGGCTTCGGCTGCGACTGCGGCTCCGGTGTCTTAAACGTGCTTTATCTGTGTATTCCTCAGCAGGAGCCACTCGGTGATGGGAGATGGGCACTGTGCACAAACACACACACACACTCGACTGTTTACATGGCAATTATTACAATTACTCACTAACTGGATCCAAACCAGTATATTTTGTACATTTTGATGTGTGTGTGTATAGTACTTTGTATGTATATATATATATATATATATATATATATATATATATATATATATATATATATATATATATATATATTATATATATAAAATTAGTAAATATATATATATATACATACAAAGTATCACAATATACGCACACGCATCACAATATACGCACTCGCATCACAATATATATATATATATTGTGATGTGTGTGTATATTGTGATGCGTGTGCGTATATTGTAATGCGTGCTTATATTGTGATGTGTGTGCGTATATTGTGATGCGTGTGTATATTGTGATGTGTGTGTGTATATTATGATGCGTGTGCGTATATTGTGATGTGTGCTTGTATTGTCATGCGTGCGTATATTGTGATGTGTGTGCGTATATTGTGATGCGTGCTTGTATTGTGATGCGTGCTTGTATTGTGATGCGTGCGTATAGTTATGCGTGCGTATATTGTGATGTGTGTACGTATAGTAATGCGAGTATATATCGTTATCGATGTGTGTATATATTGGGATGCGTGTGTGTGTGTATATAGTAAAGTGTGTATATATATTGTGATTGATGTGTGTGTATATTTTGATGTGTGTGTATAATGTAATGTGTGTATATTGTGATTTGCGTGCCTATATAATGGTGGTGTTTGTATAGTAATGTGTGTGTATATTGTGATGTGTATGTGTATATATTATGGTGTGTGTGTGTATTGTGATGCATGTGTGTATAGTAATGTGTACCATCGCGGCGTGTGTCTCTGTCCTTGCGTCGCTCCTTTGCTCTCCTCTCTCTCTCCTCCAGCTCCCGCTGCTCTCTCTGCTCCTGCTCCCTCAGTTTACGATCTCGCTCCCGTTTGCGCTCCAGCTGCTCCAGACGATCCCTGTGCACGCACACACACACACAAATATAGTATCTGACATGCCCCGCCCCTTTCTTCTCATTGGCTATTCATTTGATGCGCTTGCGCTTAACCACTCTCCCTGGCAGAGCTGTGGGTTAAACACGCTATTGGCTGCTTTTAAAAAGAGGGGAGGAGCTACTCTATGCCCCGCCCCTCTCATTTCAGTTGATATTACGTCAAACATCCAATCAAAAATGCAGATTCACGTCTCACTACATATACCACACCAGTAGTGTACAGTAATGAATGACACAGTCTCCTGTAAAGCGTAGGGCAACAGCACATACACAGTGTACAGTGTAAAACAATGGAAGCCTGTGGAATGTCCCCACAACTCACAAAAACAAACCTTTGTGTGAGTGTGTCTGACCTCTCTCTGCGGGAATGAGCTCGGGCCTGATCCCTGCGTTTCTGGCGCTCATAATCCTGGCGAGCTTTGTTGTCCTCGTGCCACTGTCGTTTCCTCCTCTCGTTCTCGCGCTCCTTCTCTTTGTCTTTCGTGCGGGGGTGTTTCTCTGCTGTAAACAACACAAGACCGTCATCAAATGTCTAGCGGAGGCACTTATAGAGAGCACTCGCATATTTAATGCGTTAAACTAATGGACTGTTAACAAAGTCAAGGGTGACACAGTGGCTCAGTGGTTAGCACTGTGGTCTCACAGCAAGAAGGTCTCTGGTTTGAGTCCCAGCTGGGTCAGTTGGTGTTTCTGTGTGGAGTTTGCATGTTCTCTCCATGTTGGCTTGGGTTTCCTCCGGTTTCAGTCTGAACACATGCGCTATAGGGGTATTGATCAACTAAACTGGCCGTTGTGTATGAGTGTGTGTGAATAAGTGTGTATGGGTGTTTCCCAGTTCTGGATTGCAGCTGGAAGGGCATCTGCTGTGTAAAACATATGCTGGAATAGTTGTTGGTTCATTCCGCTGGGGCGACCCAAGTTTTTTTTTCCAAAGGGGAGGAGTTAACCTATGGCCCCCCCATATGCATAATGGACTGTCTCTCCCTCTTGCAGAATAACCTGTGAGTGTTTCATGAGCTCAACTGTACAATAAATCTAGTGTGAACGTGTGGCCTGACCTCCCTCTGCAGAGTGACTCCTGCGCCGCCTCTTGTCCTTCCTCTTCTCCTCTTTTCGGTGGTAGTTCTTGTCTTTTCTTGTCATCTGCTGTGGAGGTTTGATGGCCAGAGACTCGTCCTCTTCTCCTCTGCAGAAACACAAGCTCCATCAGCACACATCCACACTGCACTTATTCAGCAGATGCTTTTAAACAAACCCCTCATTTAGTAAAGTCCCCACTGTAAACAGATCAACATTACAATCGTGATTAATAATATGTACCGCTAACAGCTTAATTTGGTCAACTTTAAGGTATATGTTTCTCTAAAGTAAATATTTCTTGCAGTGAACTGAGTCTGAGTGTTTGTGCACACGGAGAGGAGAGCGAGTGGTTTGTCAGACCACTCACCTGCACGAGGCACACTCAGAAATGCAGAGTTTTATAAGGTGTCTGGTGCATACAGAGAGGAAACTAGCGAATGCTAAGTGTGTGTGTGTGTGTGTGTGTGTCAGTGACCTGTCTTCAGTGGAGTCCTCTCGTGTGTAAGGTGAGTTTCTAATCGTTATTTCCATTCTGTGGTCTCGAAGTTCTCCTTCCTCCGGAGTGTCCCGTTTGAGTTCCCGATCATCTGCCTGTCACAAACACACACACGCACACGCACACACACACACACAGGAAAAAACAACATTATCTAAGCGTGCAAATAATTGTGTAAAAATACAAGCACAAATATGTATTATACTGTGTGTGTGTGTGTGTGTGTGTGTGTTTGGTTTCTCTTACGTTCTTGATTCTCTTGGGGTCGCTCTTCTCTTCCAGCTCTCGTCTGCGTTTCTTCTCTTGGAGGATCTCGTCTAACGTTTTCACTTTCCAGGTTTCCTTTTCGTCCCCCATCAGCTCCAACTCACCCCCTGCACATATACACACACACACAAACACAAGATTAACACTCCAAAATGACACACACACTAGATTATCACTCCAAAATGACACACACACACACACACACACACACACACTAGATTAACACTCCAAAATGACACACACACATCCACTAGATTAACACTCCAAAATGACACACACACTAGATTAACACTCCAAAATGACACACACACACACACACACACTAGATTAACACTCCAAAATGACACACACACACACACTAGACTAACACTCCAAAATGACACACACACACACACTAGACTAACACTCCAAAATGACACACACACACACACACACACTAGATTAACACTCCAAAATGACACACACACACACACTAGATGAACACTCCAAAAATGACACACATACACTAGATTAACACTCCTGAATGATACACACTACTGAATGACACACACACACTCTCTCTCAACGACGCACACACTAGACACCACGAGACACACTCAACGCCACATACTCAGACACCACGACAGACACACACACACACACTTCATCATACGATATATTGCATTACTCTATAACTGTGGAATCGCGGGAACGGGCCGCAACGACTAAAATTCTGATTATGTCGAAGCTTCAGAGACTCAGTAATGTCAATATGATGAATACAGTGCTCGGTGTGTGTTTATAAATCTAACAGAGTTATATCTAGCGCGCGCGCGCGTGAGTGTGTGTGAGTGTGTGTACGTGGTTAGCGCGCATTAATCCCTCATAACACCCTCAGCCGCGCGCGAATGTTCGTTATTCCCCTCAGACACATGGATCATTAACTCAGAGCCCCCAGGAAAGTCGGCTCGGCTCTGTTTAACAGCTCTGGGGAGTTTCGGGCTTCCACTCACCTGTGAATCAGTCGGCGCGTTTTCACAACACCGGAAAAACTATTCTCTTCACATGCCTTTCTTCCGACTGATGTCTTCCGGTCGCATTGGCCGAGGCGCGCGTCACACTGCCACCCCGTGGCCTATCATAGAACAGCAGAAAGCGGAAGAAGATTCGAAGCGTGTGTGTTTATCTTTGTTCTGTAATAAATTTATTTATATTTTCATTTTATTTATCGATTATCTTTATATTTTTGTCTTATTATCTTTATTATTTATCTTTATTAATTCTGTAGATTTAGATTAAAGTGCTATTCGAATTTCGCCTTGTGTTAAACTACAATTGTATAAATAATAATAGCATTTGAAGACATTAAAGAGACGAAAAGTCAAAAAGCAAGATATTTATACACTTTATTAGAGGATTTTTGCCAATATTTCATTTTGGTTACACAAACCACCTCATCATCACTCAAAGTAAAAGTTTGGTACACATGTGTGTTCTGTATTTATTATGTAAATATACATCTTTGTATATTAACGTATATATAAAATATATATAGCACACAATAATAAAAACCTAAAAAACTAGTCAAATGATTTATCTTGACCGCATCACTTCTTGACCTACTTAGAAAATAAAAGCTTTTTACGTTACACATCCTTGTATATAGAAAAGGTGTGTGTATAGTATAGCATATTTTTATTTATTATGTTATACCACTGATTTATATATATTCTCTATAGATCAGTGGATCTATCACAGATATGAGTAATCAATGCTAAACGTTGATAAGTCCTATCATAAATGGATGTGATTTGTCCATTCGATCCTGCGCTGAGAAAAGTAACACAAATCACCTCACCGTGTCGGTGCTCAAACTGTAACGATTACATTATTTATTTTTGACCTACTTATTTCACGTCAAATTAAAACTACATATTATAATAATAAGACGTTATATCTACAGTAACACAGCATAAATCAGGCCGTGTGTGACAAAGCAGAGATCGTGTGAGTCATTTACGAAAGCCATGTTGAGGAGTAAAAGAATAAACTGTTGAGCCTTATTACTCCACACAGACACGCTTTATATCTGTTAACACGACATGTTCTTAAATATTTACATCATTCATGCCTTTAAAGAAAGATAAAGACACGGCTTATCAGGTTAATACAGATTATACTGTCGCCTCACAGTAAGGTCGCTGGTGCGAGTCCCAGCTGGGCCAGTTGGCGTTTGTCTGGAGCTTGCTCTCCGAGTGCTCCGGTTTCCCCAGTCCAAACACATGCGCTATAGGGGAACTGATCAACTAAACTGGCCGAAGTGTATGAGAATGAGTGTGTTTGGGTGCTTCCCAGTACTGGTTTGCAGTCGGAATTGCCTTTGCTTTGTAAAACATATAGTTGTGGCGATGAATAAATGAATGAATAAGCTGAAGGAAAATGAATAAATGTTCAACATCATGACAAACGAACACACATTTTTATTTGAATGCTTTTAATCCACAGATCAAATTATACAGAATTCCCATTAGTGGTTACAGTAAACGACCAAAACAAACAGGTGAGTCTCACAAACACAGACGAGAAGAGAATCTGAACTGCAGCTTTCATCAAGTTTTGTACTGTTCCAGTCAACCTCAAACTAAACACTGAAAACAAACAGAAACCCCAATAATGAAAACACACAGGGAAAACACACAAAGACAGAATTACCTCTGATGTTCCAAATCTAAACCACAGGACAATATTCCAGACATTAAACCCCAAAATAAGGCAAATATTAGCTCAATTTTTTTAACATTACAGCAAATCATTATTAGGAAACATACAAAATGGACGCAGATTGTGGTTTGCTACAATCATTGCATTTGGAATGCACCGAAAAACATATAAAATAAGAATTAATTTCACACAAACGATAGAATGTGAGACATTTCCATTCTCCGTAATGATTCCTGTGCAAAATATCAGCTCGAGGAACGTCCAACACCCTCATTCACCTCAAAATCAAACAATTAATTTAGCTTAAAAAAAAATTTCAAACATCATTTTTTAAATCAATAAATCCATAAGTGTCATTTATCACGGTAGAAATTAATGTTTTATTTTTTGCACTGCGAAACTTTATTTTTTATTCACAGTGCGACGCAAACAAACAAACATCACTGTCCTAACGCAATAAAAGAAAACTAGTGCGCAATAGTGACCAAGAGCCTACAAAATAAAAGTTTGTTTACACATAATTGTGTTCAGTGCATTTATTATGTATATTTATATTTCACATCCATCTATAATAAATGTATAGAGGAGATATACAACATTATCTATAAATATGACTATATAAATATGCAAATATTTGTGAAAGTATATACATTTATGCACTTATATAAACACACACGCACATATAAACAAACTTATATCTCGTATGCGATTAATCGGCACTATTGAAAACATTCCTGTTGATTTAGTGGTCAAATATGAGGTGAATATTTGCTGGTAGGAGGCCGTCATTCACTCAAACTACACTTCAAGATTAAGCCCTCAGACGGTGAAACACCACATGATCTTTCAATGCTTGTCCAGGAGTTTCCTTCGAATCCAGCACAAGTCATTATTAGACTTTTAGCAATGATTAGGTCCCGAAACCACAGTTACTGTGACAGTTTTTGATAAGGCATGACCCCTCTGTGAAACCTGATATAAAAACTCACGAGCCTTTATAGTGTGCAGCTTTACGAGCAGAGCCAGTGTCTGTGTGGAGCCCGTGCGTTAGGTTAGTTTGGTGGACGTGACGTCACCGTTCTGGATCATGGGTTTCTGCTCGGCCTCTGTTGATTGGTCGAGAGCGTGCTGGATCAGAGCGTCTCTCTGGAACTGTTTGGCCTTGTTGTAAAGCAGAACTCCCACAAACACCATGAGCGTCCCGATGGCGGACACCACCGTGATGGGGTTACTGAACACAATGATGCTCAGCCAGATGGACAGCGCATGCTTCACTGTGCTCGCCACGCTAGCAGACAAACACACAACACAACACGTTATAATCTCAACAGTTTGATCACACACTAGCAGACACGCACACACACACACACACACACACACACACACAACACATTATAATCTTACCAGTTTATAATTGGATAAAACAGCTAGATTATGCTTTTCCTTTAGTGTTTTACTCACTAGTCAATGGGTTGATCATCGACTAGCTAGTCAACGAGTAAACTCTTCTACTCACTAGTCAACTCTTCTACTCACTAGTCAACTCTTCTACTCACTAGTCAACTCTTCTACTCACTAGTCAACTCATCTACTCACTAGTCAACTCATCTACTCACTAGTCAACTCATCTACTCACTAGTCAACTCATCTACTCACTAGTCAACTCATCTACTCACTAGTCAACTCATCTACTCACTAGTCAACTCATCTACTCACTAGTCAACTCATCTACTCACTAATCAACTCATCTACTAACTAGTCAACTCATCTACTCACTAGTCAACTCATCTACTCACTAGTCAACTCATCTACTCACTAGTCAACTCATCTACTCACTAGTCAACTCATCTACTCACTAGTCAACTCTTCTACTCACTAGTCAACTCTTCTACTCACTACTCACTAGTCAACTCTTCTACTCACTAGTCAACTCATCTACTAACTAGTCAACTCATCTACTCACTAGTCAACTCTTCTACTCACTACTCACTAGTCAACTCATCTACTAACTAGTCAACTCATCTACTCACTAGTCAACTCATCTACTCACTAGTCAACTCATCTACTCACTAGTCAACTCATCTACTCACTAGTCAACTCATTTACTAACTAGTCAACTCATCTACTCACTAGTCAACTCATCTACTAACTAATCAACTCATCTACTCACTAGTCAACTCATCTACTCACTAGTCAACACATCTACTCACTAGTCAACTCATTTACTCACTAGTCAACTCATCTACTCAATAGTCAACTCATCTACTCAATAGTCAACTCATCTACTCACTAGTCAACACATCTACTCACTAGTCAACTCATCTACTCAATAGTCAACTCATCTACTCAATAGTCAACTCATCTACTCACTAGTCAACTCATCTACTCACTAGTCAACTCATCTACTTACTAGTCAACTCATCTACTAACTAATCAACTCATCTACTCACTAGTCAACTCATCTACTCACTAGTCAACTCATCTACTCACTAGTCAACTCATTTACTCACTAGTCAACTCATTTACTCACTAGTCAACTCATCTACTCACTAGTCAACTCATCTACTAACTAATCAACTCATCTACTCACTAGTCAACTCATCTACTCATTAATCAACTCATCTACTCACAAGTCAACTCATCTACTCACTAGTCAACTCATCTACTAACTAATCAACTCATCTACTCACTAGTCAACTCATCTACTAACTAATCAACTCATCTACTCACTAGTCAACTCATCTACTCACAAGTCAACTCATCTACTAACTAATCAACTCATCTACTCACTAGTCAACTCATCTACTAACTAATCAACTCATCTACTCACTAGTCAACTCATCTACTCACAAGTCAACTCATCTACTAACTAATCAACTCATCTACTCACAAGTCAACTCATCTACTAACTAATCAACTCATCTACTCACTAGTCAACTCATCTACTAACTAATCAACTCATCTACTCACTAGTCAACTCATCTACTCATTAATCAACTCATCTACTCACAAGTCAACTCATCTACTAACTAATCAACTCATCTACTCACTAGTCAACTCATCTACTAACTAGTCAACTCATCTACTCACTAGTCAACTAATCTACTTACTAGTCATTGGGTCAACTCATCTACTTAGTAGTCAACGGGTCAACTCACTGACTAACTAGTCAACTCATCTACTCACTAGTCAATAGGTCAACTCACTAATCAACTCATCTACTCAGTAGTCAACTAATCTACTTGTCATTGGGTCAACTCATCTACTTACTAGTCAATGCGTCAACTCACCCACTAATTAGTCAACTCATCTACTCACTAGCCAATCGGTCAACTCACTAATCAACTCATCTACTCAGTAGTCAACTCATCTACTCACTAGTTAACTCACTTACTCACTAGTCAATGAGTCAACTCAATCAACTCATCTACTCACCAGTCAACATGTCAACTCATGTACTCATTAAGTATTGGGTCAACTCGTCTCCTCACTAGTTAACTCACCTACTTACTAGTCAATAGCCCCTTTCACACAGTGATACCGGAAAATATCCGGAAAATTTACGGAACGACTTTACCGGTATGTTCAAAAAAGCGCTGTTCACACAGGCGAGGACGTTACGGAAATTTTCCGGAAAAGAGCATTCACACATCCATTCCAAAATACCGGTAAATTCTGACATCATTCACCACAAATGAGCTTTAAACGGCTGCGCTTGTATTTGTAAACATTTGACTAAATTACAAACTCTTTTGATGATCAATATTGTAAACAACTTTCACTGGATCATATTCGCATGTCGAGATGTTCGTAATATGTGCATGTGCTGCCGCTCACAGGCTGTTTCATGGGCACACGCAAAGCTTGAAGGTAAACAAACAACGGCTTATCATAAGCATCTTATCGATGATTATTTGCACAGTTGGCATTAAGGAGAACATATAAACCTTATCTGACTAACTTCTAGCAGCTAAATGCGTCTGGAAAAATATTCAAAGGCTTTTATTCTCACAAACCGCGCGGACGTAAATGCGTCTGACTGTTGTGATTGGCTAAAGCAGAAGTCTTACGTCAGCACGTTCTAGACGTGCACGCGCTTATTCCGGAAATATTCCTTCTGCGTTCACACAGCGCAGCATTCCGGCAAATTGCCGGTAATGTTACAACTTCTCTTTCCGGAAAATAGCCAGAACGAATTTACCGGTATTTTCAAAAAGGACCTGTTCACACATACAACCTTTCCGGAAAATTGCCGGTAATTTTCCGGAAAGGTCTGTATGTGTGAAAGGGGCTAATGGGTCAACTAGTCAACTCATCTACTCACTAATCAACACATCTACTCGCTAGTCAACTTATATACTCACACGTCAATGAGTCAACAAGGCAACTCATCTCACTAGTCAATAATACAAGTCAACTCATCTACTCAATAGTCAACAGGTCAACTCATCTACTCACTATACAAAGGGTCAACAAGTCAACTCCCTAATAAATTCATCTACTCATTAGTCAATGGTTCAAGGAGTCAACTTATCTACTCGCTAATCAACAAGTCAACTCACCTACTTACTAGTAAACAGGTCAACTCATCTACTCACTAGTCAACTCACTAATCAACTCATTAGTCAATGGGTCAACTCAGCGACTTGCTAGTCAGTGAGTAAGCTCATCTACTCAGTAGTCAACTGTTCTACTAAGTAAAGGGTGAGTACATGACAGAATTTTCAGTTTTGAGTGATTTATCCCTTTGAAGATCAAGCCAGTGTGGATGTTTGCAGCTCATTTTGCCATATTGTGTGGTGTGTTTTGCATTATGTGTGTGAAATGTGACCTGTTGTGTGTGTGTGCGTTACTGACCTGAATGTGACGGGTGAGATGCGGCCCATGAGGGCGTATGCGGTGACGCTCTGTAAGTGGAACAGAGCCCCGTCCAGCAGCAGCAGCACCACGATGTCCTGAGACAGTTTGAAGGAGCGTTCACTCTTCCCGATGCCCGGAAAGTCCTACGACACACACACACACACATTAGCAGCGGATACAGGCGATACACACACACACACACACACACACACACACACACACACACACACACACACACGCTATGTTCACATTCACCTATTTTTATGTGCAACTTGGAATATAGCATAAAATTGCTTAATGGAAAGACACATATATTGAGTATGTAAAAGCATGTAAAACAAGGTAAAAACATGTAAAAGAGTGTAAATGCATGTAAAACAGTGTAAAAGAGGGTAATAGGGTGTAAAAGCCTGTAAGTGTAACAGGCTATGAACAGGCTGTGAAATAGTGTAAAGGCATGTAATAGTGTAAATGCACGTGAAAGAAAATAAAAGGTGTAAAAGCATGTAAAACAGTGTAAAATGTATGTAAAAAGTCAAAGCATGTAAAAACCATGTAAAACAGTGTGAAAAGCATGTAAAACAGTGTTAAAACCATGTGAAACAGTGTGAAAAGCATGTAAAACGCATGTAAAACAGTGCAAAAAGTATGTAAAAAGCATGTAAAGCAGTGTAAAAAGCATGTAAAGCAGTGTAAAAAGTATGTAAAAAGCATGTAAAGCAGTGTAAAAAGCATGTAAAGCAGTGTAAAAAGTATGTAAAAAGCATGTAAAAGTGTAAAAGCATGTACAAACTATGTAAAACAGTGTAAAAAGTATGTAAAAAGTCTTAAAGCATGTAAAAACCATGTAAAACAGTGTAAAAAGCATGTAAAACAGTGAGAAAAGCATGTAAAACAGTGAGAAAAGCATGAAAAACAGTGTAAAAAGTATGTAAAAAGCATGTAAAAGCATGTACAAAGTATGTAAAACAGTGTAAAAAGTATGTAAAAAGTCATAAAGAATGTTAAAAACCATGTAAAACAGTGAGAAAAGCATGTAAAACATTGTTAAAACCATGTAAAACAGTAAAAGCATGTAAAACAGTGTTAAAATATGTAAAAAGCATGTAAAGCAGTGTAAAAAGTATGTAAAAAGCGTGTAAAAGTGTAAAAGCTTGTACAAAGTATGTAAAACAGTGTAAAATGCATGTAAAAAGTGAAAAGGCATGTAAAGCATGTAAAAGAGTGCAAAGACATGTAAAAAGTATGTAAATTAGCATAAAAAGCATGTATAACAGTGTAAAAGGCATGTAAAAATTATTCAAAAGAGTGTTAAAGCATATAAAAGAGAGCAAAAGCATGTAAAAATTATGCAAAATAGCGTAAAAAGAATTTATAACAGTGTAAAAAGCATGTAAAAGCATGTCAACAGTGTAAAGGCATGTAAAAAGCATGCAGAAGAGTGTTAAAGCATTTAAAACAGAGCAAAAGCATGTAAAAAGCATGTAAAATAGTGTAAAAAACAAGTACAATTGTAAAAAGCATGTAAACTTTGTAAAAAGCATGTAAAAGAGTGTAAAAAGCATGAAAAAGCGTGCAGGACTGACCATCAGGAAGATCCAGGCCGGTATGAGCATGATGACCGCAAACGCGCTGGTGTAAAACTGAAGCTCTGGAGGACTGCACAGAGGAGAGGAAGAATCACAGCTCTTCTACTCACACACTCAGAGAAGAACAACATCAGTTCTCAGCTAACACACACTGGTTCCTGTTCACAGTTTGGGCCTAAATGCTCTTTTATTGCTCGGCACGTCGCTGTACGTGGGATGTAATGGTGTTAGAATGTGATTAAATTCAATATTTACATATGATCAACTGTTTGAATTCATTTTCAATCATTAGTTCATTTTATTTTTGGCTCCATTATAATATATGAAATATTAATAATGTGTTAGCACACGCTGGAGTTAACAGAGTACGGTAAGAGCTCCAGAAGTGTTTCTGATCTTTACTAACACTGCACACGCACACACGCACACACACACACACACACACACACACACACACACACACACACACACACACACACACACACACACGCACGCGCACACACACACACACACACACACACACACACACACACACACACACACACACACACACACACACACACACACACACACACACACACACACACACACACACACACACACACACACACACACACACACTGCAGGTCAATGACTCCACACCACTGACCTGAACTTATACTTGTCTCCACTCAGCAGCTTCTTGGAGAACACATTCTGCAGACTGAACACAGAGAGAGAGAGCATTACACCTGTGTGTGTGTGTGTGTGTGTGTGTGTGTGTGTGTATAAGAGTGTGTGTGCGCACAGCACCAGTCCATGATGTTGGTGGAGAGCGCAGCAGAGAAGCCCAGCATGTTGAAGCTGATCTCAGTGGCTGTGCAGAGCGCCAGACCCGCCATCACCGGCACCAGAGACAGATTCACCCAGAACCCTGCAGAACACACACGCACGCACGCAGGCAGGCAGGCACGCACGCAGGCACTCACGCACACGCACACACACACAAACACACACAAACACAAACACACACACACAAAAACAAACAAACACACACAAAAACAAACACACACACACACACACACACACAAACACACACACAAACACAAACACAAACAAACACACACACACACACACACAAACACACACAGACAAACACACAAACACACACAGTTCAGTTCTCTAGTTATTTTTACAGTGTAAATTGTGACAAAGCACACACACACACTCATGTATGTGTATCTGCGTGTGTATCTGTTAGTGTGTATCAGTGTGCTTGTATGCATATCTGCATGTGTGTGTGTGTCTGTGCGTGTCTTCATCTGTGGATCAGTATGTGTGTGTCTGTTTATCTGTGTGCGTATCTGCACTTGTGTGTGTACAATATGTATCCATTTGCATGTGTGTGTGTGTGTATCTGCATGAGTGTGTATCTGTATCAGTGTGTGTGTGTGTACCAGTGTATTCTCCCAGTATGAGGCGGGACATGATGACAGTGAATATCGGCGCTGAGCTCTTCACCGTCTCAGCGAAGGAGACGGCCACATTCTTCAGGCTGACCAAACCCAGCACCACTGTGGTGAACCTGCAGAGCAGACAAACCAGTTCAGAGTCCCCGAGAGCGTCCGCCGTCACACCTCTACAGTTACAGCACAACCCAGCCCACTATTGTCAAGCTGAAAACAACACACACACTCATACCCCACCACATAAACAACACCTCAGCCACTGCACTGCACACATATATGCTGGATACACGTACTGAAGCGCATCCATAAAGATCATTACAGTGAGAAATGCTGCTGCTACATGGAAATAAACTATACACAAACACACTGATTATTATCATAATTCATTCAATTTACTTCAGCTTAGTCCTTTAACAATCAGGGGTCACCACAGTGGAATGAACCGCCAACTATTTCAGCATGTTTTACACAGCGGATGCCCTTCCAGCTGCAACCCAGTACTGGGAAACACCCATACACACTCATTCTCACACACACACACACACACACACACACACACACACACACACTCATACACTACGGCCAGTGTAGTTGATCAGTTCCCCTATAGCGCATGTGTTTGGACTGAAACCGGAGCACCCGGAGGAAACCCACGCCAACATGGGGAGAACATGCAAACTCCACACAGAAACACCAACTGACCCAGCCGAGACTCAAACCAGCGATCTTCTTGCTGTGAGGCCACAGTGCTAACCACTGCGCCACCTCTATTATTATTGTTTTATAATTTGAATAATTAATTATTTATTGAAATTTTAATGTTTTTACATGGTTTTATCATCTACATGAAGCAGAGTTTGCTGAAGACTTTTATTCAAGTGTGATGATATATTTACAACTGAAATTGAATATTAAGTGGGGGCGGGGTTTTGTTTTTAGCCCCACCTCTCATCTTTCACTCACAGCAACTAACTAAGGATGGGGTGTGGCTAAGCATATTTCCCTCAATCAGAATCTTCAGAAAAGAACTGCCATTGGTCAGATTTACTTTGATTAACCGCATCATCAAAACAATCAAGTGGATTCACTTACACACGTTATTCATTGTTCAAGATGTGCATTTTCAAAACAAGCATTGATCATTTCAGGCTTGACTTTATCTGCTCAGAATACACAATATATTCAGTTACTTATAATAGACTTGCCTTTATTACTGTACATCTATTCAATAGTTAACAATATATATTGTCCATAATAATCTGAATATTTAGATTTTCAAACAATAAAAACATTCATATCATTTATCAAGACACAAATCCCCCAAAAAAGCGCTCAGCCTAAATGAGTTGAAAATTCATCTTTTAAATGACAAACTACAGTATTTCAGCAATATTAAAAAAGTGCAGTGCGGATGTTTGCCAGGTTGAGAACCAACAGAAGCGAGTCTGACTATCGAGCCTTGTGGAAATATACATTTCTATCATCTAATTCCAAATGAACAATAATCTACGTATAACTGAAAAGTTATATTCTTTGGTTTTTAATTATATCATTTCATTGACATGCCAGCTAACCTTTGCCTTGCTGACTACAGGCTGAGCCAAAGTGATGCAAATTGTCAGTTTCACAGCATGGGGTGTCTATTGTTTTCTCTTTTCGATCAACTGGTCAGGCGGTTTCCGTCTCCAGAACATGATGAGATCAGGCCTGAAAAAGCAGTTTACCCTGCCGACCACAACTTTTAATTTGCATGCTTTGTTTTAGCCATATCCCCTCCTCCTAAGAACACAATATAGACATGAAATCTTTGTCTTAATTCAGACTTGTGAAAGAACTTGCAGACTGTGGACCTCTAGTAGGCTCTTGCAGACACATGGACATCTTAAAGACACTGTATGACTGCAGATTAACCAACACGTCTCAATAAAGGACTTCTGCTTGTTTCGAGTCTCCTGGACTGGGTTCTCTCTTCTTTTCACTCATTTATTTTTTTACAACAGCCTAAAGGCTGATTTAAACAGTGCTCTAAATAAAAGCAGTGGCACGCATCAGAAGGATTATTCTCCATATTAAAAGGAGATTTTGCTCTAAACAACACTTATAATTTGCTCATTAATAATCTCATGTGGAACTCTGAATCTGCATCTCATTTCAGAGTCTGCTACTGTCCACCAGAGGGCGCATTTCAGTCACAGACGCATGCTTAGAGTCTTCCTGACTGATGAATGAATGAAATACGCTGTTTTCCACCATCTGGCAACCCGGGTGCTGGAATATAATTGGCTAAACTGGCAGTGGGCGGAGTTACAGAGACCAAAACAAAGACAGCCACTCCAGCACGTAACACACATGTCCACAGCAGAATATCTGACTCCAGCATTGTGTTTCAGATAAACAAGAGAGTTCCCTGAGCATGTTTCTGAATATCTGCACACAGATGATGCTGCTTTATGATGCAGAAGAGTCAGAGACTGACATACAGCAGCTTTAATACGTTATGTTTGTTATGTGGCTCGGTCATTCCGCACAGCACGTGAATAAAGAGTGAGCGCACCTCATGAGTCCCACAAACAGCATGATCATGATGAAGTTGGAGGGATATTCAGAGCGGGATTTATGCTGGTACAGCGGACACGGCACAAACATCTGCACACAGCCGATCACCGTCGTGGACAGCATCTGGACGGCACCTGAGATACACCATAAAGACATTTAAGAGTAAAATACGCTTGGAAAAGATTCATTTCAAGTTTCATTTAAATCACAGCGGCCTCATTGGTCCACTAGTCAAGATTGACAATCACTCCAGTGGGACTCGTGGCTGTTTAGCAGGTGGGGATGCATTTTTTTCCAGGAGATTCACATAATATAGACACCCGTCCAAGTTCTGGGGTTTACACATTCACTGGCCACTTTATTAGGTACACCTGTCCAACTGCTCAATGCAATTGTCTAATCAGCCAATCACATGGCAGCAGCTCACTGCATTTAGGCATGTAGACATGGTCATTCCTCAACAACATGAAAGCATGGATCATCCTGCCTTGTGTCAGCGGTTCAGGCTGGTGGTGGTGGTGTAATGGTGTGGGGGAGGTTTTCTTTGGCTCCATTAGTACCAATTGAGCATCAACGCCACAGCCTACCTGAGTATTGCTGCTGACCATGTCCATCCCTTTATGAGCACAGTGTCTCCATCTTCTGATGGCTACTTCCAGCAGGATAACGCAGCATGTCATAAAGCTCAATCATCTCAGACTGGTGAACATGACGATGAGTTCACTGTACTCAAATGGCCTCCACAGTCACCAGAGCTCAATCCAATAGAGCAGCTTTGGGATGTGGTGGAACGGGAGATTGGCATCATGGATGTGCAGCCGACAAATCTGCAGCAACTGTGTGATGCTGTCATGACAATATGGAGCAAAATCCCTGAGGAATATTTCCAGTAGCTTGTTGTATCTACGCCATGAAGGATTAAGGCAGTTCTAAAGGCAAAAGGGTCTAACCCGGTACTAGTAAGGTGTACCTAATAAAGTGGCCATTGAGTGTGCACATATATATATATATATATATATATATATATATATATATATATATATATATATATGTGTTTATATTAATATGAATTTCCTGTAATCATGGACAGATGAAGTACCAGAGTGTGTGTGTGTGTGTGTGTGTGTGTGTGTGTGTGTGTGTGTGTGTGTGTGTGTGTGTGTGTGTGTGTGTGTGTGTATGTGTGTGTACTACTCACCCAGCATGCTGGGTTCTCCCTCCAGCAGTGAGAGGATGTATTTGTTGAGGAAGAGTGTGCAGAAGCTGAAGAAGTACCAGAGTGTGAGGTGTGTGAGTGCTCTGGAGCTCCAGATGCCGGCGTCGGCTTCGATCACGGTGGTTTCAGTGATGGTGATCTTCAGCACGGGCTCTCCGGGTGTGCTCTCGCTGCGGGACAGACACACACGCTCCGGACGCGCCCAAAACGATAATCTGGAGGACCGGTCTCCGCCGCCGCCGCCGCTCATGGTGATGCAGGACGGAGGAAAACTCCAAATAACTAGCAGACTTTACATACTAACACACACACAGAGAGAGGTGGACGTCTGCAAACACAGGATAACACACTCATTAATTTTAATGTTTAATTGGAATTCTTTCATGATTTACTCTCTTTTTACTTATTTCAAAACTTGAGCACTAAAGAAGATATCTTGAAGAATGTTGGAAACTGGTAACCATCCACTTCCATACTATTCGTTTTCCTACTATGAAAGTCAATAGATACAGGGTTCCAGCATTCTTCAAAATGTCTTCTTCAGTGTTCAACAAAACTAAGAAACTTATGTTTATATCCATGTCAGCAGTATGCCAGCTCCTGTACACATATGAATGATATTAAGCTCATTAATTACAGCTGAAACCAGATAATTACATACACTAAATAAAGGAACATAACCATTTTTTAAAAAGTGTCTCATGATGATAAATCATACTAGACGTTTACTATTTTCGGTCTGTTAGCATTACCTAAATGATTTACATTTACTAAATGCCAGAATAATGAGAGAATTATTAATTTCTAGACAGTCAAAAGTTTGCACACATTTCCTTGGTATGTTTTAGCTTTGCTTTTAAACTGTGTAACTTTGGTCAAATGTTTTGGGTCTCCTTCCACAAGCTTCTCACAATAGTTTGCAGGAGTTTTGGCTCATTCCTCCTGCAGAATTGCTGTAACTGAGTCAGATTTGTAGGCTGTCTTGCTCGCACAAGCTTTTTCAACTCTGCCCACACATTCTCTATAGGATTGAGATCAGGGCTTTGTGATGGCCACTCCAAAACATTCACTCTGTTGTCCTTAAAGCACATGTGAACTAATCTGGCAGTATACTTAGGCTCATGGTCTGTCTGAAAGAGCCATTTGTGGCCAAGTTGTGATGTCCTGGCTGATGTGTTGAGATGTTGCTTCAGTATTTCTCCATCATGTTCTGTCTTCATGATGCCATCTATGCTGTGAAGTGGACCAGTCTCTCCTGCAGCAGAACAGCCCCACAACATGACGCTGCCGCCCCCATACTGCACAGTTGGGATGGTGTTCTAGGCTTGTGCGCTTCCCTCTTTGTCCTCCAAATGTAACGCTGCTCATTATGGCCAAACAGTTCAATCTTAGCTCCATCAGAGCACAGCACATGTCTCCACACATGAGTCTATTTCCCAGTGTCATTCAGCTAATGGTAATCTGGCTTTGCTGTTGATTCTGGCTTGTTGATTTTCTCATGTTGTCACACAAGGAAGCAGTGTGTTTGAGCTTTTCCTTCAATACTATTCTACAGTTGTGCCTCACATTAACTCAAATGTTGTCAATTAGCCAATCAGAAACCTCCAAAACCTCGACATCATCATCTGAGCTTTTCCAGGGGCAGAATAATCTTAGAAGAGTTATAACCATTTCTCAAACAATATCCCTCTCATTATTCTGCTATTAAGCAGAGCAGAAACACATTTGATCATCTAAGTGTGGTATTTAAAATGCTTTTACAAAGACAGCATGCGGGAGAATGTTGTCCAGGAATTAAAAACGTGTGTGTGTGTGTGTGTGTGTGTGTGTGTGTGTGTGTGTGTGTGTGTGTGTGTGTTTGTAATAACATCCTGGAGTGACTGATTCTACAGCAGGTAAAAAGAATCAGGTCTCACCGGTTGGAGAGTTTATAGAAGTTTATTTTACCAACATTAGTGGTATTACTGCGGTCTGTTTCCTGTTGTAGACTGCAGCAATCTAACTCTGGCATTGCTTTTCATATCTGACCACTGTTTTATACAACTACAACTCACTACTAACTTTTAGAATTGTCAATTTGGGTGACACGGTGGCTCAGTGGTTAGCACTGTGGCCTCACAGCAAAAAAAGTCTCTGGTTTGAGTCTCGGCTGGGTCTGTTGGTGTTTCTGTGTGGAGTTTGCATGTTCTCCCTGAGTTGGCGTGGGTTTCCTCTGGGTGCTCTGGTTTCAGTCCAAACACATGCGCTATAGGGGAACTGATCAACTACACTGGCCGTAGTGTATGAGTGTGAATGAGTGTGTATGGGTGTTTCCCACTACTGGGTTGTGGCTGGAAGGGCATCCACTGCGTAAAACATATGCTGGAATAGTTAATCAATTCCACTGATAAATAAAGGACTAAGCTGAAGGAAAATGAATGAAAGATGTTGTCATTTTATTTATCTTCTTCCACCGCAGCCACAGGTGTCAAACGGAGTTCCTGGAGGGCCGCAGCTCAGCAGTTTAGCTCTAACCCTAATTAAACACACCTGATCAAAGGCTTGTCTGAACCTACAGCTGAGTGTGTCGAAGCAGGGTTGGAACTAAACTGTGCAGAGCTGCGGCCCTCCAGGATCTGAGTTTGACACCTGTGACCTATGATTAATATTTTGAAGTCTTTTCTTTTAAATGAGCACCTCTAATATGTTCGGTAAAATCACAACGCATACATTTCATTATTGTTTAATCGTATTACTTTTTGTATCAAATAAAATCTTATTATTACTCTTAATAATAACAAGATACAATTTATTTAGGAAACAAATAATAATAATAATAATAAACAAATAATAAATAATAATATAATAATAATAATAATAATAATAATAATAAATAATAATTAATAATAATAAAATAAAATAAATAATAATAATAATAATAATAATAATAATAATAATAATAATAATAATAATAATAATAATAATAATTGAGCACACCAGTTTTTTTTTTAACTGTTCCAGAATTATTTCACGTTTTAAGAAAAGCATGAATGATGAGGCAGGATTTATTTATTTATTAACTTTAATAAATTCAGAGTTTTCAAATCTCCTAATTGAATAAAATAATAAATAGATCAATAATTAAATTAAGTAATCAATAATATTGTTTGTTTTTATTATTAATATTTGTGCACGCCACTGTTCCACAATTAGTCCACGTTTTAAGAAACCATGAATGCTGAGGCTGGATGGATTAATTATTTAAATTAATTCAGAGTTTTCAAACCTCCCAAGGTCATAATAATAATACATAAATAAATAAATCTAATATGTTTTTATTATTAATATTATTTGTTTTTATTGTTAATATTTGTGCACGCCTCTGTTCCAGAATTAGTCCACGTTTTATTTTACACACATGCATGCATGAAAGCAAAAAGCCTGACTAGTGTGCACACTAAACTCACGCAGAGGTGTGTCTGCAGTGACGTTTGCTGCATATTTATAGTATGCATGAATTCTGGGTCACACTAAACTCACTAAAAGATCATGAAGGCGTGACCTTTCATCCGAAATCCTAAATCCTCCAAAAAGACATGAAAGAAAACATGTAAATATTCTGAGATGAAGGACGCTATCAGATTATATCTGTCTACATGCACGTCTGCAACATCTTATTTATTTATTACGGATCATTTTCCCAATACTGCTGAACAAGAACTAGAAGAACACATTCAGCTTTACTGCAGCTTTTTATATACTTTAATTTGAATAATGTGTTAGTACATCATATTAATGAACGAACCATTAACATCTGCAGTTATTAATTACTGTTAATTATAGAAGATTTAAAAACTACTGCAACAAATGACTTCATTTAATAATCATAAGCGTATGAAGAGTGCGTGTTTCAGTAAAGTGAGTTACCATAAGAACACCACTATGACCAATAATAGATCTGTATAATATTCAGAATAAGGGAATAAAGATGTCTAATGCTCATGAAAGTGACGTGTTTAATGTCTTCGTCTTTTTTCATTCATTCATTTTTCTTTGGAGTCCTTTTATTCATCAGAGGTCGCCACAGTGGAATGAACCGCCAACTATTCCAGCATATGTTTTACACAGCGGATGCCCTTCCAGCTGCAACCCAGTACTGGGAAACACCCATACACACTCATTCACTCACTCACACACACACACACACAACGGCAAGTTCAGTTGATCAGTTCTCCTATAGCGCACGTGTTTGGACTGTGGGGGAAACCCACGCCAACATGGAGAGAACACGCCAACTCACCCAGCCGAGACTTAAACCAGCAACCTTCTTGCTGTGAGGCGACAGTGCTAACCATTGAGCCACACACACACACATACACAGAGACAGACTGACTGACACACACACACACACACACAGATTCACGCACACAAAGACACACACTCTCTCTCTCACACACACACTCTCTCACTCTCTCTGTCTCACTCACTCTCTCTCTCTCACACACACACACACACACACACACACACACACACACACACACACACACACACACACACACACACACACAGGCAGACTGACACACAAACACACAAAGACACTGCCTGACACACAAACTCACACCCACACAATGACTGACAGACACTCTAATACACACACTGACTGACGCACAAAACACTTAAATAAGCACACCACATGCATGCACACAAGTTCAAACACACACACACACACACACACACACACACACACACACACACACACACACACACACACACACACACACACAAAGATAGACAGACAGACAGACAGCTGTTGGTTTAATGTGAATAAAATCATACTCTACCCAGTGTTGTCATCACACACACGGAAGACTCCTCATCTCCGCTCCGGCGACACACTCTCAGGCATAAGTGTGTGTGTGTGTGTGTGTGTGTGTTTGTGTCTCAGAGAGAGTCTATTGACACGTCTTCATCTGCAGAACAGCAGCAGCAGTGTGTGTGTGTGTTTTGTCGTTTCTCTTTCTCTCTCATCAGGAGCTGATCTGCGGTCAGTGTGTTCCCCACAAACGCTTGTTTCCGGTCGCAGGAATCACTGCACACGCGCGCGCGCACACACACCGGACAACTCGAGGAAGTTTAAAACAACACAAAAGACGCGAAACGCAAACCAGAAGAAGAAGAAGAGCAACTATCACCATCCGCGGCGTGTTCCTGAGTGGGCGGAGTCTAGGAGAACCGGAAGTTCATCTCTTTGTTTGGAGGTCTGTCACGTGACATAACGAACACACGTAACAAAACAACAGCCGACTTCTGTTCACCTGTCAGGTTCAAGTGCTCCAAAAAACCTATTTAGACAGAAACATACAACAGCAAGCCCCTCACTAGAGTTACAGCTAATATTAAAATGCCAGACATCAAAATCTAAATGTATTTTTCCCGTGTCTCCACACGATCCAGAGTAACAAAAACACTATAGCAATTATTACTGAATACTGGAGTGTTTGAACCACCCGATAGTAAAGTGTATTATATTGTATTCATTGGAGATTTTACAATGCTTTGTTAATGAATGCTCCAGCACACTGCAGTGTTACTATAGTGAGCTGATCTACTGAAATAAATACTGTACTTTAGTGTTTACTGCAGTAAACTGTGGAGTATTGCAGGATAATATACCTCATACACGTAGAACACTACAGTACTGGGGCATTTGTTCATATTATAATAGTTGTTGTGTTACCATAGCAACTGTAGAATCACCACAACAGATCAATTAGTATAGTTGTTGTGTTACCATAGCAACGGTAGAATCACCACAGCAGATCAATTAGTGTAGTTGTTGTGTTACCATAGCAACTGTAGAATCACCACAACAGATCAATTAGTATAGTTGTTGTGTTACCATAGCAACTGTAGAATCACCACAACAGATCAATTAGTATAGTTGTTGTGTTACCATAGCAACTGTAGAATCACCACAACAGATCAATTAGTATAGTTGTTGTGTTACCATAGCAACTGTAGAATCACCACAACTGATCAATTAGTATAGTTGTTGTGTTACCATAGCAACTGTAGAATCACCACAACAGATCAATTAGTGTAGTTGTTGTGTTACCATAGCAACGGTAAAATCATCACAGCAGATCAATTAGTGTAGTCGTCGTTACTATAGCGACTGTAGAATCACCACAACAGCTCAATTACTATAGTTGTTGTCGTTACCACAGCAACTGTAGAATCACCACAACAGATTAAAACACTTTACTATAGTTTGGGTGAAGAACACTACAGTATTTACTGTAAATGACAATTTTTTATGTGTGAAAGGTAATCATGACTTTATTATTCCTCAGTTCTGTATATATTTGATTATTTAAATATTTAAATATTAAGTTAAGTATTTATTTACTTGTTTTTAGGCGTTCTCACAATCCTCATTTTATTTCTCAGATTTTGTAGCGTTTGTCTCGCATTTTTATTTTTTATGTTACATTTATTTCTAGCATTTGCTCAGTTATGGGCTTTACAACAACTCTGAATTTGTTTTTTGCCATTTCAACTTTATTCAGCTGTATTATTTATTATTACGCCAAAGTTCATTCATTCATATATTTATTTTCTTTTTGGCTTAGTCCCTTTATTAATCCGGGGTCGCCACAGCGGAATGAACCGCCAACTTTTCCAGGATTTTTTTCCAGCACGTGCCCTTCCAACCGCATCCCATCTCTGGAAAACACGTCAAAGTTGTGAGAAATAAAACATCATGATTATTTGTGTGTGTGTGTGTGTGTGTGTGTGTGTGTGTGTGACAGAAACAAAAAGTGATTCTTAACTATGTTTAAGTCTATTTTTTGTTTGTTTTTAATAAATGACATGATTTTGGCTCACCGTGTGAGAAAGAGACACAAAGACTCTTTTTAGCTTCAGCGTGTCACATGATGATAGATCAAAGTCCTTGAGGCATCACACACACACACACACACACACACACACACACACACACACACACACACACACACACACACACACACACATGATTCATTCACTGCTGTTCAAGTTTTAGTCAAACAGACATTATTTATGAACAATAAATACATAAATTATATAAATAAATAAAAACAAACAAACTAATAAAAAGGGGCAAAATCACCATTATGTTGTCTTCAGTGTTTCATTTGTTTCCAAATAGAGTCTAATATGTCAGTGTCTTACTGTTCTGAATCATGTAAAAAGAATCGACTCAAATGAACGATTCGCTCGAACACTAATGGACTCGGTTTAGTCTGGTGGATTAATGTCGATGAAAACCAGACGGGAGAAGGAGAAAGAGTTTTAAAACAGGACGAATGAAGTGATAAAAAGATCAAAACGCTCCATTATTTAAAGTCTGAGCGAGAAAATCTGCACACGATGAGAGGAATCGGCGCGAACGGTCAGCAGCGTTTAACTTTACTCATTCAAGCTGAGTGCGCGCGCGTGTGTGTGTGTGTGTGTGTGGACTCAGTTTTTAGTAGACTCATTTTAGTTTTAAATTTGCCTCATTTTATGTTGTTTCTTATTTGTATATTGTAAGTACTCTGTTTTAGATGTATGTTTATACACTCAAATGTTTATATGTGAGCTGTAAGACGAATGTGGACAGCAGAACAGATTTGGTGGTGTTGTACTTCAAATCTTCTAAATATTGTTTAAAAAGGTGATTTCTGGAAATCACTGAGGTAAAGTAGGCTTGATATTCGCACATTCGTTCATTTAATGGCCCATATATTGTTTAAGTTGAATACTGAGTCTCAAATAGCACGCAGGGATGACTTGTACACAACATTAACACTGTCTGATTGACTGATCAATGCTGGACTGTGATAGTCATTAACAGCTAATATGATTTCACTATTTAGAATTAGCAAAGAAAACTTTCCTGACATGATATTATTCAGCAGAAAGTCTGAATGTGTGAATATAAAACAAATTTACCTCTATCTGAAAATCTGGACCCCATGTGAGACGATTACACTTGTCTTGGGGTGTAAACCTGAGATGGATCTGAAGTAGATCTGGTTTGAGTGTGAACGCTCGCATTGATTCGCTTTTCTTCTGCTTTGGTTACGCATCAACATTTGTTTTTGTCTGTTTAAATTAGTTAATGATTTTTGTTTGTCATTTGTCAAAGTAGGGCGACACGGTGGCTCAGTGGTTAGCACTGAGTTTGCATGTTCTCCCCGTGTTGGCGTGGGTTTCCTCCGGGTGCTCCGGTTTCCCCTACAGTCCAAACACATGCGCTATAGGGGAATTGGCTGTAGTGTATGAGTGAGTGTGTGTGTGAATGAGTGTGTATGGGTGTTTCTCAATTGTGAAGTGTTGTTAGTGTGTTTGTCCACTAGAGAGCGCAGCGCTTCTCCATGATCAGTCACTCCAGAGCAGACAGTGTTTGTACTGTAGATTGATAACAGTGATTTTAATATCTAAAGGCAAACAAGCACTGAGTAGGTGCAGCGTCCTGCAGCTGTGTGTGTGTGTGTGTGTTCTAGTTGGCTGTTACTTTACAAATGTACATTCATTTTATTAGCATTCAGATGTATAATCTCGTTTATAAGAAGGTCTCACAGTGTATCACAGTCACATACTAATAATAACACAAGAAAACAAAATAAAACACACAAAATATGTAACATCCACGAAACGACAACAAAGAATAAAACACACATTACAGAAGGGAAGCATCACAAGATTAATATCAATAAACATCATACAAAATACACTATAAAAATCAGTGAATCCAATCACAACACGACCAACAACACCCTCAAGAAAACAAATCTATACTCTTCTCTGACACCAAGTATTAAGGCAGTTCTGAACCCAGTACTAGTGAGGTGTACCTAATAAAGTGGCCGGTGAGTGTTTACTACATATACTATTATCAGAATAACAATCCTTTATCTTTTTTAATCTTTTACTCTTCTATCACATAATGTTAGTGATTAAATCCGTCCAGGAATGTTTGCTCTGTGCTGTCACTGCATTGCTTGTTGTAAAATCCTGAAGATGAGCAGAAACGTTCACACCGCCGTGGATAAAAACCTCAGAGATGCTTTTACTGAGGCTGTTTCCTGCCTTTTTATAATAAACAAATAGTTGTACAAAAATAAACACATTTTCAGACACAAAACTCCAATGTTTACACTTTAAACTCGTGAGTAATATTATTTATATTTATATTACATAGATATTTATATTTATGAAGAAATATTTATACAATATTTATAAATTGGAGATAAATATATTTATTTATCACGGTGGTACAAGAAGATCACGGGTTTGAGTCTCGGCTGGGTCAGTTGGTGTTTCTGTGTGGAGTTTGCATGTTCTCCCCGTGTTGGTGTGGGTTTCCTCCGGGTGCTCCGGTTTCAGTCCAAACACATGCGCTATAGGGGAACTGATCAACTACACTGGCCGTAGTGTATGAGTGTGAATGAGTGTGTATGGGTGTTTCCCAGTACTGGGTTGCTGCTAGAAGAGCATCCGCTGTGTAAAACATATACTGGAATAGTTGGCAGTTCATAGCGCTGTGGTGACCCCTGATGAATAAAGGGACTGAATTCTAATGAATACCTCAACATATATGTTTCCTCACACAATAAAGGGTTAA
>NC_141028.1:61697500-61722500 GCF_052040795.2 Danio rerio
CTTCGTGTATGTTTTTAACAAATAAAGCAGTTCCTGATTCCACTTTCTCAAGCATCACACCACTAAACCACCGTCACGCTTTCCCAGAGGCGTCGTTCTTGACCAGCTCACTGCATTCACAATCTAAAGCTGTGTTTCTGATGCTGCTGCTCACGGTTTATTATTATAGCAGTCATTATTGTGCAATGTGTGTGTGTGTGTGTGATGTGATGTTATTAGGGCTGCACAGTATATTGCACGATTATTGTTATCTGGATAATAGTATATTACATATAGATACAGATCATTTATGATGATTAATGAGAGTAGGTGGGGCTAAGATATCTTCATTTTTTTCTCATTATAGGTACGGTCAATTTTCTGCACAAGTTTTATTGTTAAGCATAAATATTTATATGTACAATCATATGCTAAGCTTGTGCGATCAATAACACCTGTACTATAGTGCTAGCTGAACACACCCAGGATTACAGGATAAGTCTTGAGTTAATCAAACTAACTCATCTTACTAAACTAACAATTAATGTAATGAATTTATTAAAATTAAACTGTCACTCATTGTCTTAAAACTCATGAACGGTATATATTAGTTAACTTGATAAGAGAGAGCGAAAGAGAGTGGCTAGAGAGGAGAGCGATGTTTAATCCAGGACATAACTCGAACATAACCAGAACATTACCAGAGCAGAAACAGAACATAACCGTCCATAATAAAAACATGCTATAAATATATCCTGAACATAACCTGAACAAATCCTGAACATAACATGAAGATAACCTGAAAAAAATCCTAAACCTAAACAGAACATGAAGATAACAAAACTAGAGCCAGAGCATAACATGAACATGTTAAGAACATATCCTGAACATAACCAGAACATAACAAGATTAACATATCCTGAACATAAACAGAACATAAACAAAAACAAACAAAAAAATAAAAAATAACCAGAACATAACTAGACCCAGAGCTGCTTAACGATGTGATTAAAGCTGAGCATCTTTCATGGTATCTAAAATCCATGATTGGTGCAAACTGAACTTAAACTGGTGCTCGTTCTCTTGTCCCATCTACTCACATACAGCTTGTTTGTCAAATTGACAGAGAGAGAGAGAGAGAGAGAGAGAGAGAGAGAGACTGGCTGGAGGAGATATTGATCTTTAATTCAAAACATAACATGAACATATCCTGAACATAATCAGAACATATAATGAACATAAAGATAACAAATCCTGAACATAAACAGAATCTACCATAAACACTACCTGAGTATGATCAGAGAGAGATCTTAATCCAGAAAATAACCAGAACATATAACAAATAACCTAACCCTAACCCAAACAAATAACCTAACCCTAACCCTATCTTCAACATAAAGAAAAAATAACCTGAACAAAAACAGGACATATCTTGAGCATAAACAGAACATAAAGAGAACCTAACTTAAACATAAACAGAACATATCCTGAGCATAACCTGAACATATCTTGAACATATCCTGCGTATATTTGAACATAACCTGAACATATCCTGAGCATATTCTGAGTATAACTTAAACATAACCTGAACATAACCTTATCATATCTTGAACATAACCTGAAGATAACAAGAATATAACCTGAACCTTTCCTGTGCATAACCTGCACATAATCATAACATATCCTCAACATAAATAGAACATAAAAAGAACATAACAAGACCCATATATCTGATTAAAATCTGATTAAAGCTAAGCTACCTTCATGGTACCTAAAATCCAGGATTGGTGCAAAATGGACTTAAACTGTCGCTCATCCGCTTCAAAACTCACAAACAGTTTATATTAGTTAATGTCAATTATTAATTGACAGAGAGAGAGAGTGCCTGGAGGAGATAGTGATTTTAATCCAGAACATAACTTGAGCATAAAAAAACATATGCTAAACACAACCACAAAATATCCTGAACATGTCCAGAACATATCCTGAACATAGAGAACATACCACTCTCACAACCTTAGTGAGAGTGATCAGAGTGAACTTTCATCCTGAACATAAATAGAACATATCCTGAATATAACCTAAACATATCCTGAACATATCCTGAGCATAAACATATCATAATCAGAGCACAAACATAATCAAACACAAACAAAATAACCAGAACATATCCTGAATATAACCTGAACATATCCGGAACATAGAGAACATACCAGTCTTACAACCTTAGTGGGAGTGATCAGAGTGAACTTTCATCTTGAACATAAATATAACATATCCTGAATATAACCTAAACATATCCTGAACATATCCTGAGTATAAACATATCATATTCAGAACATAAACATAATCAAACACAAACAAAATAACCAGAACAAAACCATAACATATCCTGAATATAACCTGAACATATCCTGAACATATCCTGAGTATAAACATATCATAATCAGAGCACAAACATAATCAAACACAAACAAAATAACCAGAACATAACCAGAACATATCCTGAATATAACCTGAACATATCCTGAACATAGAGAACATACCACTCTTACAACCTTAGTGGGAGTGATCAGAGTGAACTTTCATCTTGAACAAAACCAGAACATATCCTGAATATAACCTAAACATATCCTGAACATAAACATATCATATTCAGAACATAAACATAATCAAACAAACAAAATAACCAGAACAAAACCATAACATATCCTGAATATAACCTGAACATATCCTGAACATATCCTGAGCATAAACATCATATTCAGAACATAAACATAATCAAACAAACAAAATAACCAGAACATAACCAGACCCAGATTTTAAAGATACCATGACGACATTGAGTGATTAAAGGTGAGCCACCTTCATGGTACCTAAGATTGTTGCAAACTAAACTTAAACAGTCTCCCATCCTCTTCAAATCTCACGTACAGTTGTGTTAGTCAACCCCGTGGGCAGAAGCGGATGATTGGATTGTGGCTCGGGGACGGTCAGTGATTGAGCGTTTCTGTCCCTCTGCTCTGATACTGATTTTTCCATCCCTCCCTCCTGCTGTCAGCGGTTGCCACGGAGACCCTCGGCGGCACTATTGTGGAGCTCTGGTGTGTATTGTTCAGTTGTGTGAAAGACGGAGGGGGATTTGGGGACAGAGAGAGAGAGAGAGAGGGGGAGGAATGAGACAGAGAGAGAGGTTTAACAATACTTTTAAAACAGTTTACTTTCTATAATAGTAATCAGACATTCTTAAAAAATATTGAACATAAGCACTCCTAACGCTTCAGTAACACACCATATTTCACAAACACATATATGTCAATGTGTTATAATATGCAAATTCAGCGTTTAACATCCCTGCTATTAACCACATAGACATTTCCTCAGGATCTGCATCAGCCAATAGTAGCCCTTTATTTTTAGCGAGAGAGAGAGAGAGAGAGAGAGAGAGAGAGAGAGAGTGAGAGAGAGAGAGTGGCTGGAGGAGGGGATCAACACCGGCTCTTCTTCCTCCTCTCAGACGCTTCACACACACTGGATTGTACGCATGGATCTGTACGAGTGTGTGTGTGTGTGTGTATGATGTGGAGCTCTCAGATGGTGAGTGGTGGTTATTTTCTCTGTGTGCTGTAGAGATGTTTGTGTAGTACTGCTGGTGTGTGTGTGTGCGTGTGTGTGTGTGTGTGTGTGTGTGTGTGTGTGTGTGCTCCTCTGTTGACTGGAGCGCTGCTGGTTTAGCCTGTTGAAATATACATGTTCACCTTGCATGATTTATTGGGAGATTTGTGCTGTGCTGCTGCTTATGATGCTGTTTTTCTCTCTCCAGTATGATTTATGGTGGTTTTTTGTGATTGACTTTAGGTTTATACACTACATAGTGCTCTGATTGTCTCCAGTAATGATGTACTGGTTTGTGTATTTAGTGACCTGTAAATGGAAGCTAGTTTCAGTCATCTCCAAAAATAAAATGTGAAACATCATAGTGTTGTTTTAGAACTCTTGATATCTGCATTTGATTTAATTTAACTGCATTTATGGGTGACCCTGGGCCAAAATCAGTCATAAGTGTCAGTTTCTGGACGTTTATGAGATTGATGCATGATGATTTCTGATGATGTTTACTTTGTTAGGGTGGGAAATATTGATCAGATATGCAACTGTTGAAAATCTGGAATCTGAGGGTGTTAAAAACATCTAAACATCAAGAAAATCACATTTAAACTTATGGATTTTTGGCAAAAAAAATCTTTAAATTAATAAAAATATTAAATATTTAATTTATTAATTCTCCTTCGGCTTAGTCCCCTTATTCATCAGTGGTCACCACAGCAGAATGAACCACCAACTATTGCAGCATATGTTTTACACAGCGGATGCCCGTCCAGCCGCAACCCAGTACTGGGAAACACCCATACACACTCATTTACACACACACTCATACACTACGGCCAGTGTAGTTGATCAGTTCTCCTATAGCGCATGTGTTTGGACTGTGGGGGAAACCGAAGCACCCGGAGGAAACCCACACCAACACGAAAACTGAAGCGTTTTCACCCCCAGACTCAAAGAGACGCCAGTCTGCATGAGCTCTTTACACTGAAATCACCCATCAACCAGCCACTCACAACTCCTAAGCAACACCTTAGCAACCACACAGCTATGGTGGCTTCAAACACCTTAGCAACCACACACAGAGCCACAGTGATCTCAAACACCTTAGCAACCTTACAGAACCTTGGAGACCTCCGACACCCTAGCAACCACACACAGAGCCCTTATGAACTTAAACACCCTAGTAACCACACACAGGGCCACAATGACCTCGAACACCTTAGCAAGCACACAGGGCCACGGTGACCTTAACAACCACACACAGGGCCACGGTGACCTTAACAACCACACACAGGGCGCTGGTGATCTCAAACACCCTAACCACCACACAAGGCCCTGGTGACTTCAAACACCTTAGCAACCGCACACAGAGCCCTGGTGGCCTCAAAAACCCTTGCAATCATGCACAGGGCCATAGTTACCCCAAACACCTTAGTAACCACACGCAAAACTCCATTGACCTCAAACACCTTAGCAACCACACTGGGCCCTGGTGGTCTCAATCGGCCTAGCAACCACATACAGAGCCCCGATGACCTCAAACACCCTAACAACCACTCGCAGAGTGCCGTGTTGTGCTGTATATGTGACGTCACACGTGACATTTGTGTGCAGGCAGAGTTGGAGAGAAATGTGCACTGACCTTCATGGGTGTGTGTCCCAGGGCGTTGTGTGGTCATCGCTGAGGTACAGTCAGGACACACACACACACACACACACACTCTTGCGCAGTGGTGGTTATGAGGGTGACAGATGGGCGTCAGTGCTGCTACATCTCTCTTCATCTCACTGCTGACCCATTTCCATGTGTGTGTGTGTGTGTGTGTGTGTGTGTGTGTGTGTGTGTGTGTGTGTGTGTGTGTGTGTGTGTGTGTGTGCATGTGTGCACGTGCATGTGTGGATGCCCATGAGCTTCTGGTGGTTCGTTTCCACATGCACAGAGACACACTGGCACAAACAAATACTCACACAACACACACACACACACACACACACAGAGACACACAGACACACACACACACACACACACAAACACATACAAGCACACACACTCTCTTTCCTCTTCCTCTTCTTCTGTCCTCATCCTGCTGCGTGCGTGTGTGTGTGTGTGTGTGTGTGTGTGTGTGTGTGTGTGTGTGTGTGTGTGTGTGTGTGTGATGGTGATTTACTGTAATATATGAGTATGATGAGTGTGTGATGGGGCTGTCAGAACTCACCTGTGTTTATGGCATGTAAGTCAGGGTCATTCAAACACATCAGATGCTGAATATATTGAATATCTGCAAATATTCAGCTCAGAGGCGTTTTCCAGCAGTAAGGCAGTTCACTTTGTTATTTATTTCCTTTCTTTCCTTACTCATTCATTTATTTTTTGTTTGTTTGTTATTAAGCATGTTGAGCTCCATTTATTAATTATATTTGTATTTTTATTTTGCCGATGCAACTTTCCTCTTGTGGGATTAATAAATAAACTGTTGATTCATTTGCTATTTATTCATTCATTTATTTGTTTTTTTGTTTGTTTGCTTGCTTTTGCTTATACATTTGTTTGTTTATTTGTTTTTATTTGTTCATTTATTTGTTTGTTTTTGTTTATTTATTCAGTCGTTTGTTTGTTTGTTTGCTTTTATTTATTTGTTTGTTTATTTATTAAATAATTTGTTTGTTTGTTAAATTGTTTTATTTGTTTTTGTTTGTTTGTCTATTTATTTATTTATTTGTTTATTTGTTTTATTTGCTTATATTATATTGCTTACATTTATTTGTTTGTTTGTGTTTGTTTATTTATTTATTTATTCATTTGCTTGTTTTTGATCATTTATTTGTTTTTATTTATTTATTTATTTATTTTATTTCATTTTATTTTATTTTATTTATTTATAATTTTTTTTGTTTATGTATTTCTTTATTTTATTTATTCTTTTTTTATCTATTTATTTATTTTATTTATTTATTTATTTGTTTGTTTATTAGTTTTATTTGCTTATATTTAGTTATTTGTTTGTTTGTTTGTTTGTTTGTTTGTTTTGTGTATTTATTTATTTGTTTATGTATTTTTTGTTTGTTTGTTTTTATTTATTTATTCATTTGTTTATTTATTAATTAATGTATTTGTTTATTTATTTATGTGTTTATTTATTTGTTTGTTTGTTTTTATTTATTCATTTATTTACTTTGTCTGTTTGTGTGTCTATCTTGCTTTGGCGGCACAGTGGCTCAGTGGTGTCACCCTCTGTTTTCACAGCAAGAAGGTTGCTGGTTCAAATCTCGGCTGGGTCAGTTAGTTTCTGTGTGGAGTTTGCATGTTCTCCCTGTGTTGGCGTGGGTTTCCAAACACATGCGCTATAGGGGAATTGATGGACTAAACTGGCCGTAGTGTATGAGTGTGTGTGTTTGGTGTGAATGAGTGGGTTTCCCAGTACTGGGTTGCAGCTGATAGGGCATCTGGCTGCTGTGTAAAACATATGCTGGAATAGTTGGTGGTTCATTCCACTTTGGGAACACCTGATGAATAAAGGGACTCAGCCGAAAGAGAATGAATGAATATCAAGCAAATACTGATACGGCTTCATACGAAGTGGACAGAAGGAATCCAGCATTGTGTTTTAATATGAGTTGAGGTGATTATGAGGTGATCTGGAGCAGAATTAACCTGATGAACCTGCAGTGCTGAACCTTAATTACTGTAGAGATGAACAAACAGGCTCACGGCTCTGCCCTCACTACAGTAACACTAGTGTACTCACACACACACACAGATGAAGGTCAGGATGCTTAGTTGGTTAGTGATTCTCAGTTGTTCTCCTGGGAGGAAGTCTTGATTTCATCTTGAGCAGCTCTGACGGCTCTATTGAAGCAGCATTATTCACATCAGTGATGATCCAGAGAGAAACACAGTGTAATGTCAATCAGTGCTTTTGATTCCTCACTTAAAGGCACAGTACACACTCAAAAGGACATGTCCTCATCATTTCCTCACACTCACGTGGCTGTACACCTTTATGAGTATCTTTCTAGGAACAAAATAAATACTCTATGCTCCAATGGCTGCGTTTATTGCAGCATTCTTCAGAATATCTCCCTTTGTGTTCAGCAGAAGAAACTCAGACAGGTCTGCAACAAATAAAGGATGACCTAATGTTCATGTTTGTGTGTACTGTCTCTTTAAGAGCATAATAGATCATCACAGTCATTTTTGCGCATGCAGGGATGATCAAGAATAATGCAAACTGGAGCTTCAGGATTAGTGTTATTGTCTCTGCATGACAGATGGCTGAGCAATGATGATGATGTCGGCTGAAATTAAAGAGCTGGAACAACTGGAACCAGACCTTTCAGTTCTGTTTGGACTGATATTTGGAATAACATTACTGAGTAACAGTTCATTAAACCCTGAGCATGTGGGAGGTGAACAAAGCATAATTCTCTGATGACAAAGCCTTCTGATATAACATAATAGATGTAATTTATAGTAATTACTAGTGTTTTTGAAGCTTATTTTAATAATTTAATCATTTATAATGTGTGATATATTATAGTAACTATGACTCTTTGTTAATGAATACTCCAGCATACAGTAAAAGAGCAAATATTCAGCGAATATAGCTATAGTGAACTGATAAATGGTGTAATAAATACTGTAGTATTTAGTTTTTACTGCAGCAAACACACACACACACACACACATAGCAACCAATCAATAGTTACCATAGCAACTGTAGAATCACCACAACAGATCAATTAGTATAATTGTTGTGTTACCATAGCAACTGTAGAATCACCACAACAGATCAACTATTGTAGTTGTTGTGTTACCATAGCAACTGTACAAACATCACAACAGATCAATCACTATAGTAATTGTGTTACCATAGCAACTGTAGAATCACCACAACAGTTCCATTATTATAGTTGTTTTGTTACCATAGCAACTGTAGAATCATCACAACAGATTGATTGGAATAGTCGTTGTGTTACCATAGCAACTTTACAATCACCACAACAGTTCCATTGCTATAGATGTTGTGTTACCATAGCAACTATAGAATAACCACAACAGATCAACTATTGTAGTTGTTGTGTTACCATAGCAACTTTAGAATCACCACAACAGATCAATTACTATAGTTGTTGTGTTACCATAGCAACTATAGAATCACCACAACAGATCAACAATTGTAGTTGTTGTGTTACTATAGCAACTGTAGAATCACCACAACAGATCAATTACTATAGTTGTTGAGTTACCATAGCAACTGTAGAATCACCACAACAGATCAATTACTATAGTTGTTGAGTTACCATAGCAACTGTAGAATCACCACAACAGATCAATTACTATAGTTGTTGAGTTACCATAGCAACTGTAGAATCACCACAACAGATCAATTACTATAGTTGTTGAGTTACCATAGCAACTGTAGAATCACCACAACAGATCAATTACTATAGTTGTTGAGTTACCATAGCAACTGTAAATTCTCCACAGCTGATTTCTTCTAGTGCTTTACCATAGTATTGGTTCAAAAACACTACAGGATTTACTTGAACCTTTTAGAGTTTTCGTCCTGTGAGTGTTTGGTGGTTCCTTTAACAGCATCCGTAGTTTAGTGCTCAATTTATGATCAAAATATAGTCAAATAATTATAGACCTAATGATTGATTTAGTTTTTCCACTGTAAAACCGGATGAATATGTGTTCAGCACTTCCTAAACAAGGCATACTGAAGAAAGTGCAGCTGTTGATATCCATAGTAGGAGCAGAATATACCGTAAGTCATGGCTTCAGTATATCTTCAATAGCGTTCAACAGAAGAAAGAAACTCACACAGGTTTGGAGGATGATGAGGACAGAATTGACTCTTAAGGGTGCGCTGTCGCTTTAAATGTGCCGAGCTTATAATGGCATGACATTTCACACCCGACATTAAATCAGTCTCAATGCATAAGGTCAATTCTGACTCCGATGAGCTCAATCTAAACACACACACACACACACACACACACACACACACACACACACACACACACACACACACACACACACACAATGAGTAGCGTGAAAAGTGGGTTTGGCATGTGAAACACTGCTAACAACAGCAGGTGCAGTCAGTCAGATCAGTGTGTCACCTGCACAGGTGTGTGTGTGTGTGTGTGTGTGTGTGTGTGTGTGTGCTTTACCTATTCATGAGCTAACAGGGAGGAGGCTGAACTCTCTCTCTCTCACACACACACACACACACTGAGGCATATGAACAAGACTACAAGCAAAGTAAGTGACTTTCTGTGACTTCCAGCACTAGACGCTTCATTTCCTTTGTTTACTTTAGCTCAGAGAAGCTCTTCACCTTCTGAAAGAGCCTTTATAATATTAGACGGGTCTTAAACAGAGATGTGAGGAAGAATGTTTGAGCGTGTAGTGAGAACTCGTAGTTTTGATGGCCGTTTGTTAAAGACACAGTACACCCTAAAATAAACACAGAGAACTGTCATCAGTTACTCTTGTTCAAACCTGTCTGAGTTTCTTGCTTCTGTTAAACACAAAGGGAGATACTTTGAAGAATGCTGGAATTAAAACTAAAATTTGTATTTTTATTATGATCTCCTCAATGGCTGCTGTTTACCAGCATTCTTCTGAATATCTCCCTTTGTGTTGGACAGAAGAAAGACACTCAGCCATATTACTGTGAGGAAATGACGAGGGGTTTGTTTTAGTGTGTACTGTGCCTTTAAGTGGATATCCGCTGTCTCTGTGGTCCTGATGAAGCTCCAGTCTCTCAGCGGGTAACGTAACGAGATGCAAATATGTTTAATGAAGGAACATCAATTAGATTTTGTGTCTCTCGCATGTTTTTTTTAATAAAAGAAATATTCTTTGGAAGAGTGTGCTCAGCAGAGTTATTATAGTTTGCTTCAAAATTATATTAATAATTAAGGGAAAATACTATTTTAAAGAAAAGATTTCATATTGATTTAAATGACATTTATTCACATTATATTTAAACAAAATGGTTATATTGAAATAGTATCAGGGCATCACGGTGGCTCAGTGGTTAGCACTGTGGCCTCACAACAAGAAGGTCTCTGGTTTGAGCCTCGGCTGGGTCAGTTGGTGTTTCTGTGTGGAGTTTGCATGTTCCTGTGTTGGCGTGGGTTTCCTCCGGGTGCTCCGGTTTCAGTCTAAACACATGTGCTATAGGGAAACTGATCAACTAAATTGGCTGTAGTGTATGAGTGTGTGTGTGTGTGTGTGAATGAGTGTGTATGGGTGTTTCCCAGTAGTGGGTTGCAGCCGGCATCATATGTAAAACATATGCTGGAATAGTTCATTCTGCTGTGGAGCACCTGGAAGAAACCCACACCAACACAGGGAAAACATGCAGACAAACACACACACACACACCGTGATCCAAAAACTGTGATACACACTGCACCCCCAGTGTCAGCAGTGTAGTGTTATTATGCAGTGTACGTGTCAGGGTTGGTGATGGGAAATGGGGAAAAAGGAGCGAGGACTCAAATGCAGGGAAATGGGATTTTATTAAATAATAAAAATAAAATAAAATGCAAAATAAACTACCCCGAGGGGGAAAACATTAACAAAACAAATACATACACATACAAACAGGACTGGGCAGACTGGCAAGGATGAGGACTGGAAACACAACAGGACTAGACTTCAAACGACGAAATGTGATGACGAACTGACACAGGACAGCAAAAGTGAGGGGTATATAAACTGTAGAAAATTAACACAAACAGGTGAACACAATTAACTAATAATGGGTTAACAAGGAGGGTGGGAAAAGACAATAGACGGGAGAGCGCATGACACAGAGAGACAATACAAGTCATGCGCTCACATAACACAACAAGAACATGCAGCCAATGAGAGAACTCATTAACCGCATGTTCATGACAACAAACACAACACTGAAGCACACGACAAAAGCACGTGACCACAATGTAAACACCGAGCCACGTGCTTTGACAAGAGACGCAAGACACGAGCACACGATAGATAAACACCTTACCGTGCGCTCACATATAAGCAACGCACATGCTTCATCTCAGCGCCAACCAAAACTGAAACCAACTAGACGGAGGCGCCGAGAATAAAGCAGCGCGCTGCTGACAGAACAAACACAAACACTAGTACAAGAGCGCACGCGTCTGAGGGACGCAGAGCGTGCGCGGCCACATCAAGTGGCAGCGCGCACACTCTGCGTACACCCACGACGGCGCGCGCACACAGAGAAAGACACAGGACCAGACTTTGAGTAGTGTCAGAGCTCTGCCACCAAAACAAGAATTTACAAGACCAAAGTGGCAGAACCCTGACACTAGCCCCCCCCAAAAGGGACGCCACCTGGCGTCCCTAAAGGGAACATCCAACAAGGTACAAGACAGACAAGAAACACTACAAGACAACAAAACAGGCAACATCAACAGACACAAGACACGGAGGTGAACAGGCAAGACGACATGAAGGGGGGGAGGGAGGGAAGCCAAGCCAGACCCAAAACGACAAACAAGGGAGGGATGGGAGGGCAAGACAAGGGAGGATCAGTCCAGGGTGGGACCGGAGGAACTGTCCAGGGTGGGTCCAGCGGGTCGAGAGCCCTAGCAGGGAACCAGGGTGGAGCCGGAGGGTCCGTCCAGGGTGGAGGAAAGGAACACCAGGGAGGGGCAGGAGGGACGACCCAGGGAGTGTCTATGAGGGGAAACAAGACCAGAGGTCTGTGGGGGACCGGCAGGGCAAGGAGCCGGGCTGGGACCGGCAGGGCTAGACGTCTGGTAGGTGCCGGCAGGGAAAGGAGCCGGGCTGGGGACGGCAGGGCTAGACGTCTGGGTGGTGCCGGCAGGGAAAGACGTCTGGGTGGTGCCGGCAGGGCAAGGAGCCGGGCTGGGGCCGGCAGGGCAAAAAGCAGGGCTGGGGCCGGCAGGGCTAAACGTCTGGTAGGTGCCGGCAGGGAAAGGAGCCGGGCTGGGGCCGGCAGGGCTAGACGTCTGGGTGGTGCCGGCAGGGAAAGACGTCTGGGTGGTGCCGGCAGGGAAAGACGTCTGGGTGGTGCCGGCAGGGCAAGGAGCCGGGCTGGGGCCGGCTGGGCAAGACGTCTGGGTGGTGCCGGCAGGGCAAGGAGCCGGGCTGGGGCCGGCAGGGCTAGACGTCTGGTAGGTGCCGGCAGGGCAAGGAGCCGGGCTGGGGCCGGCTGGGCTAGACGTCTGGGTGGTGCCGGCAGGGCTAGGAGCCGGGCTGGGGCCGGCAGGGCAAGACGTCTGGGTGGTGCCGGCAGGGCAAGGAGCCGGGCTGGGGCCGGCAGGGCAAGGAGCCGGGCTGGGGCCGGCAGGGCAAGGAGCCGGGCTGGGGCCGGCAGGGCAAGACGTCTGGGTGGGGCCGGCAGGACAAGGAGCCGGGCTGGGGCCGGCAGGGAAAGACGTCTGGGTGGTGCCGGCAGGGCAAGGAGCCGGACTGGGACCGGCACTGAGCGGTGCTCAGGGGCTGGAGCCGACACTGGAGGGCGCTCAGGGGCTGGAGCCGACACTGGAGGGCGCTCAGGGGCTGGAGCCGACACTGGAGGGCGCTCAGGGGCTGGAGCCGACACTGGAGGGCGCTCAGGGGCTGGAGCCGACACTGGAGGGCGCTCAGGGGCTGGAGCCGACACTGGAGGGCGCTCAGGGGCTGGAGCCGACACTGGAGGGCGCTCAGGGGCTGGAGCCGACACTGGAGGGCGCTCAGGGGCTGGAGCCGACACTGGAGGGCGCTCAGGGGCTGGAGCCGACACTGGAGGGCGCTCAGGGGCTGGAGCCGACACTGGAGGGCGCTCAGGGGCTGGAGCCGACACTGGAGGGCGCTCAGGGGCTGGAGCCGACACTGGAGGGCGCTCAGGGGCTGGAGCCGACACTGGAGGGCGCTCAGGGGCTGGAGCCGACACTGGAGGGCGCTCAGGGGCTGGAGCCGACACTGGAGGGCGCTCAGGGGCTGGAGCCGACACTGGAGGGCGCTCAGGGGCTGGAGCCGACACTGGAGGGCGCTCAGGGGCTGGAGCCGACACTGGAGGGCGCTCAGGGGCTGGAGCCGACACTGGAGGGCGCTCAGGGGCTGGAGCCGACACTGGAGGGCGCTCAGGGGCTGGAGCCGACACTGGAGGGCGCTCAGGGGCTGGAGCCGACACTGGAGGGCGCTCAGGGGCTGGAGCCGACACTGGAGGGCGCTCAGGGGCTGGAGCCGACACTGGAGGGCGCTCAGGGGCTGGAGCCGACACTGGAGGGCGCTCAGGGGCTGGAGCAACCCTCGCAGAAGAGGCCTTTCTCTTCCGCCTCCGCTTTTGGGTGCGGGTTAACCCTTGGGGGGAGGACATGGACTGGGAGATGGTGCTGGTGGTGGTGGTGAGAGGGGTCCATTCCCCCTCCAGGATCTCCCTCTCCATCCTCAGACAGGAATAGTCCACCACCTCCCAATACGTCCATGTCCCGATATCACCCAGCTCCTCCCAATCGAATGGCTCATCCAATCCAGCCAGAAAGATGTGGATGAGGGTGGTCTCACTGAACCCAAGCCCCCGGACTGCCTCAAGAAGATCTTCGGCGTAGATGCCAAAGGGGCGATGGTTCTGCCTGTGAGACAGTCCTCTGGCTGGGGGTTGGTAGATGGGTCCTTCTTGCTGGGAGCAAGCTGGGCGCAGAAATAGTCCCATTTCCGCTGAGTCCTCTTTTTGGTCAGTTCGTACTGTCAGGGTTGGTGATGGGAAATGGGGAAAAAGGAGCGAGGACTCAAATGCAGGGAAATGGGATTTTATTAAATAATAAAAATAAAATAAAATGCAAAATAAACTACCCCGAGGGGGAAAACATTAACAAAACAAATACATACACATACAAACAGGACTGGGCAGACTGGCAAGGATGAGGACTGGAAACACAACAGGACTAGACTTCAAACGACGAAATGTGATGACGAACTGACACAGGACAGCAAAAGTGAGGGGTATATAAACTGTAGAAAATTAACACAAACAGGTGAACACAATTAACTAATAATGGGTTAACAAGGAGGGTGGGAAAAGACAATAGACGGGAGAGCGCATGACACAGAGAGACAATACAAGTCATGCGCTCACATAACACAACAAGAACATGCAGCCAATGAGAGAACTCATTAACCGCATGTTCATGACAACAAACACAACACTGAAGCACACGACAAAAGCACGTGACCACAATGTAAACACCGAGCCACGTGCTTTGACAAGAGACGCAAGACACGAGCACACGATAGATAAACACCTTACCGTGCGCTCACATATAAGCAACGCACATGCTTCATCTCAGCGCCAACCAAAACTGAAACCAACTAGACGGAGGCGCCGAGAATAAAGCAGCGCGCTGCTGACAGAACAAACACAAACACTAGTACAAGAGCGCACGCGTCTGAGGGACGCAGAGCGTGCGCGGCCACATCAAGTGGCAGCGCGCACACTCTGCGTACACCCACGACGGCGCGCGCACACAGAGAAAGACACAGGACCAGACTTTGAGTAGTGTCAGAGCTCTGCCACCAAAACAAGAATTTACAAGACCAAAGTGGCAGAACCCTGACAGTACGTGCAGAGACTGGTCCAATCAGCTCGTCTATATCTGTTGTGTCATTATGTAAATCTGTTGTTGACATCATGTTTCTGAAAGTTCAACAAGGCAAGTGAAAACTGTAACTGTAAACTTAGACAGATATGAAATAATTAACGGATGCCTAACGAGAACAGATAACGAAAGTAGATTTTTTTGCAAAAAATTCAGATAGCTTAGACGGCCTTGAATGTCGAAAACGACCCAGTATCAGCTATTTTATGTTCATTTTGAAAAATAATATCTGTTAGTATATTTACTATACAGGTCTGAGGTCAGAATTATTAGCCCTTTTGTTTATTTTTCCCCCCAATTTCTGTTTAATGGAGAGCAGATTTCTCCAACACATCTCTAACCATAATAGTGTTAATAATTTTAACTTTATTTTAACTGATTTATTTATTTATTTATATATTTATTTCTCTTTGCCATGATGACAGCACATAATATTAGACTAGATATTCTTCAAGACACTTCTATACAGCTTAAAGTGACATTTAAATGCTTCACTAGGGTAATAAGGTTAATTAGGCAGGTTATGGTAATTAGGCAAGTTATTGTATAATGATGGTTTGTTCTGTAGACTATTGGAAACAAATATAGCTTAAAGGGGCTAATAATATTGTCCTTAAAATGGCTTTAAAACAATTAAAAACTGCTTTTATTCTAGCCGAAATAAAACAAATAAGACTTTCTCCAGAAGATCAAATATTATCAGACACACTGTGAACATTTCCTGTTAAACATCATTTGGGAAATATTTAATAAAGAAAAAAGAATTCAAAGGGGGCGAATAATTCTGACTTTAACTGTATACAGTGGGGAAATAAGCATCAAAAACTTCACCGTTTTTCTCCGAAAACATCTTTCTTGACTTGAAATTTTCCCCAGATGTTGATACAACAAAAGAAATCCACATATACAAAGAAAACAAATCTAATGAGTTTACAAATGAAGTCATGCGAAATAAAATGAAACGACAGATTGAACACATGAAGAAAGGGAGGAGTAGTTGTGCAGTGAAAGCCCAGACAGCAGTTTGAATCTCTCAGTAGTTCTTCAGCAAGCCTCTGCCCTTCCTCAGTGTCAATGAAGATCAGCTGCTTCAGTCCAACATCTACATCAGCAGGAGGATGAAGATCAAACCATTCAGCAGGACGATGATCCACAACACAGCCGAGGAGACTCTCAGATACTTTCAGAGAAAGAAAATCAAGCTGTAGAATGGCCCAGCCAATCACCTGATCCGAATCCAATTGAGAATACAGAATACAGCTCAGATCTGATTGAGGAGACCCACGCTCTGTTGAAGACTGAGAGAAACTCACACCTGAGCACTGCATGAGGCTTCATTCTCCATATGAGACACGTCTTTAAGCTGCTTATTTAATTTGAGTTAAACCAACACAATTCTTAATGTTATTGCCGGACAACTTAACAGTTTATGTTCAGTGTACCTACATTTGTAAAAGCGATTTGAATCGAGTTGGGACAGCATGACAGCGTTTTCACACTGTGTGTTTTCTGCTCCTCAAGATTTGTCTCCAGCATCTCTGCAGTACCGTGGATCACTAGAACAGCCTCAGAAGATCAAGAAGACTCCGCCCCCTCTCAGGACATGCCCCGCCCACACCCCAGAGAGGCCACGCCCCAAAGCACAGAAACCTCACGGTATTATTAACTTATCTCAACAGCAGATCTAAAAGCAAACACTGATATAATTTGATCACCCCAACAGCTCTGGTGTTAGTGTCAGAACACCGGTGTGTGTGTGTGTGTGTGTGTGTGTGTGTGTGTGTGTGTGTGTGTGTGTGTGTGTGTGTGTGTGTGTGTGTGTGTGTGTGTTATTATGGTGGCTATTCTGCACAACAGACAGAGGAAGGAAGTGCGCACACGCTCTGCTTCCTGAATTCAGCGCCGCTTTTAATCCGTTGCATTATTATTTCTTGATGTGTCCTTCATTTCTTCATGCATGTCCTCCCATCAGCTCCTCACACACTCGCTCTCATCTCAGACAGTTTGTGCGCACATGCATGTCCATGTTTTACACTCTATTCTCTCTCTCTTCATATGTGTGTGTGTCGCTGTGTAACCACAGCACTTTCCGCACGCTCATCTCCACTTCCTGTTCTCGTTCAGGAAGCTGCAGTGTCTCCATCTTCCATCTTCTTCAGCTCTGTGTGTATGTGTGTGTGTGTGTTTTCTTCAGGATCGGGGTGTTGAGTATGGGGGGCTGATGCTGATGCTGTGTGTTGTGTGTTGTGTGTGTGTCAGTGCCTCCTAAGCCTGTGCACCTGCTGTGTGGAGCTGGTGTTCCTGTTCCCCGTGCGCCTGCCCGAGCCGGAGACCTGTCTGCTGGGCTCGTCCGCAGTCTCCACTGCTCCCGGTGAGTGCAGAAACACACACACACACACACACACACACACACTATACTCCAATATAGGGGTGTGTGGGGTATGTCCAATATTCATGTATGTGTATATAGTGGTCTCGATATATGGGTTCAGCATGGATATCGCAGTGTGTGAGTCTGCAATAATCTGCAGTGTCATGTTAATATATTATTATAACATCCCCTAATCGAATAGCTTATAATAGTGTGAAATATTTTTATTTGGATGTGTTTTTAAGTGAATTTAAACTGTTTGGGCACAAGAAATGGCATTTAACAAAGATTAATTGTGTTTAACCCTTGTGCGTTGTTCAGATTGACTCCGCTTTGGTGATGTTGGGGCTGTTTTTGACCCATTGACTCCTATTATAATCACATTTATTGACTGTAAAGTCGTGACAGCAGATATCCATGCAGCCTTGATTGTTGCTGGTTTTCCCTGTTGGGTTTTAGAGGGGCAGTGTGTCATTTCTACCTTACAGCTCACTTAATTTTGACTCATTATTTCTGAAAACGACACCCAAGTTTCATTTGGTCATGGAAAACCTGGAAAAGTCATGGAGTTTTGACATGGTGTTTTCCAGGTCTGGAAAAGTTTTGGAAAAACAGAAAAAAAGTTTTGGAAAAGTCACGGAAATTAGTTTAAGAGATATCTGTATAGTTGAATTGGAAAAATCTGACACTACGGTATTTAGTATTTCTGTGATGTGCATTACGCTGTGAATACAGTTTCACCACATGATTTTACAGGTTTATTTGGATTGATTGGGGGGATATTGTTGGGGAGTGATTATCCATTAATATATAACGAATAAATGCCAAGCATAGTGTGGCGAGGGGGCGTGGCCGAGAGCCGTGGGAACGGGGTGAGGCCACCGCGTGAGTGGATACACGTGCGGTGCGCACCTGCCTCGGATCCCACGGAAGGAGCTCTGGACCATAAAAGGAGGACCGATGGCAGAGGAAGCCGAGAGAGGACCGGGCCCGGGCATGTTATTTTACTTTTGCTTTCAGTTTGACGGCAGTCTCCGCGAGGAGCTGCCGTCCGTTTGTTTTGATTTTAAATGGCAGTCTCCGTGAGGAGCTGCCGTCATTATTATCAATAAATCATTTTAAAGCTCCGTCGGTTCTCCGCCTCCTTCTTCCCGGCGGCCAAAGGGCCGTAAACTTCATTACAGTGGTGCCGAAACCCGGGAGAAGGAGGGACGCGTTGTCCAGATGCCCTCGCCGCTGAGAGAGGGGGCGAGTGTTCGGGAGTTAACCCGAGTGGGGGAGAAACCCGTTCGTCTGCCCAGAGTGCCGGGGCGGCCTGAGGCTGGCGAGGAAAGGATCTGCCTGCTGCCGTCTCCCAGCATGGGGAGGAGCAGGGGACGCGGGGCTCACCACCGGAAGGGAAAGAGCTGAAGGGAGCCATCCCACAGAACCCGGGGGAGTCGCCGCGATCCGCCATGATGCCAGAGCCTGCATCCGTCCACCGAAGCGGGAGCGGAGCAGGAGACCAGAAATGCCGCCAGCCAGCCAGGAGAACCGCCGCCGGACGCCAGAAGACGGACGGGTGGATAGATTCCTCCACAGGGCTCCCAGCACGTCGTCGCATCTCTCAGCTGGTGGAGGACCGAGTGGCAGCGTGTCTGGAGAACCGAACCCCTTTTTTTTTTTCCTTTTTCCTCTCTCCCCTTTCTCGGTCTACTCTGTCTTTCCTCCTTTTTTTTTCCATCTCCTTTTCTCTCGGCCCGTCTCATATAGGTCTCGCGGGTGCTGTGGCGCCAAACCCCCCCCCCCCGGAGTATGCACAGCCACGGGGTGCCCCCGGCCTGTGATGGGAGATGGGGGTATGTGGCGAGGGGGCGTGGCCGAGAGCCGTGGGAACGGGGTGAGGCCACCGCGTGAGTGGATACACGTGCGGTGCGCACCTGCCTCGGATCCCACGGAAGGAGCTCTGGACCATAAAAGGAGGACCGATGGCAGAGGAAGCCGAGAGAGGACCGGGCCCGGGCATGTTATTTTACTTTTGCTTTCAGTTTGACGGCAGTCTCCGCGAGGAGCTGCCGTCCGTTTGTTTTGATTTTAAATGGCAGTCTCCGTGAGGAGCTGCCGTCATTATTATCAATAAATCATTTTAAAGCTCCGTCGGTTCTCCGCCTCCTTCTTCCCGGCGGCCAAAGGGCCGTAAACTTCATTACACATAGATAAATAAACTATAGTGAAAGTGAATGATAGTGTTCAGGTGTTCACTATTCAGGTGCACATGTTGAATAATCAACACTGCACAGTCTTCATTAAAGTCTTTATTAAAGTTGTGGCCGGATGCTTTAAACTCTGGAATATTGAAATGTTCACACGGTCACAGGCCTTAAAGGGGCAGATCACTTAAAGATTAACATGTGCTCACTGTTCACTTCACTGGTTTCAATACTATGGAGTTATTCAATTCTATTGCTTTTGTGTTCATTTAAAAAAGGGGAAAACTCTTAAATGTTTGGCACAAGTGACGGGTGTAATGAAAGTGGTGAGTAATTTTTGGGTGAACTGTCTCCTTAAAAACCCCATTATGATTAAACTCAGGCCTGGATTGGCTAATCAGGAGGACCGGGAGAATTCCCGGTTGGCCGGTCCATTTTTTGGCCGCCAGAGCCGGTGTCATTGAAAAAAGTGTTGCATGCAGAACTGTTGCAAACAATTTATTTGTGTTGAATTTAAACAAACAAACTAAATTGAATAACGTTTAACTTAATTTGTTTGTTTAAATTCAACACAATTAAATAGTTTACAACCACTTAACGTAAAAAAATTCAAGGAATCATCTTTGAATAACTTTTTTCAGTCTGCTTGCACTTTCAGCAGTGGCTCTTTCTTTCTTTATTTATTTATGTGACCATAGCCTCACTCCTTTTATTCATTATTTTGCCGCAGCTCTGCTCTTTTTATATATATATATTTTTTTATTCTAATTTTTGCAGACAGAAAAACAAAGAACAGACAGACAAACCCATCATGAGAAAATAATCTGTGCAAAATGTAAAATAAAGCAAGAAACAAGAGAAAATGGCCACATACACAACAAATATGACCTACACAAAGACAGCAATGGATGTAGAGAAAAAAACAACAACTTACAAATCTTCATAAATTAAACGACACTCCTAGTCTTTATGGTGTTGCAGAAAAAGAAAGACTGGGTCCCACATTTCATAAAATTTCGCAGAGTTCCCAGAGGTGGTACATCTTATTCTTTCCAAATGTAAACTGGAGGTGAGTTCGAGAAGCCAATCAGAAAAAAGCCTAATATTTATTTTCCAAAAACAAAGGATAACTTTTTTAGCTATGATCATGCCATACTGAACGGATAACCGTACATTTCTGTTGAGAGTCTCAAGAAAATCTGACCAGCCAAAAATTGCTGTCATTGGGTCAGGGAGTAAAACACAATCGTAAACCTTAGCAAAGAACTGAAATATTTCAGCCCTGCTGTTTTTATTTATTTTCTCACAGCCCCATGAGCAAAATGCAGCCTGCAGGTCATTCAGCAGCTTGGTGAAAATAAGAATTTGAATAATTAATATTAATCAATATTACACCTGCTCAATAGAAATGAGATGATTCACTACATTAATAAATCTGGTAATACTTAATCAGAAATCCAAAAAGGGGAGAATAAACGGTGAGAGTGCCATACTTATTTTATTCCAGCATCATAACAGCACCATTGTAGTCCAGTGGTCAGCACGTTGCGTTACGATGTCGCCAACCCGTTTTCGAACCTCACATGAATAGCTAGTGTTTTTTAGTGTTCAGACATATAACACTGTTTGGGTCACTTATATAGGTGTACATATTTTATTTGTATTTTTGTGTGACCACCGTTACAAAGAACTGGATATCTATAAATAACTTAGCACAGAGTAGATATTCAGATATATTCAGATATCCACCCACTCCAGCCCTAAAACTATAATCCCATCTGTGCATATACTGCATTGTGACTACTGCGGATGCACACATTGATGCTGAAACCATACATTGTGCAGCTCTTACTTGAATATAGGTTATTTGTCTTTACTTCTGTTCTGTCCTTAGCCCAAAACTATATTGAAAAAATTCAATATAAAAACTAATTTAAACACAACAGATTGTTGCGTGTTCTATCATATGCTGTAATAAATCTGAACATCATCGTTTTGCTTATTACAGGCACAGTTCAGCCAAACATGTAACAACACTGTGACATTATCCCTTCTAATAGACCTTTAATTCAGTACAGATACTGTATACTAGATAGTTTCAGCCTCTGGGTTGTTGAAGACGGTCAGCTTTGGCTCTGGTTCTTACAGATGCTGCACATACGCTGAGTTTAAAATAGTCTGAAGTGTCAAACCTGCTTATATTAAAGGGCACTTACCATCCTGATGTTGAAATAGGATGCAAATCCCCGTGATTTTACGCCCCAACGCAACATGACGTGACTCAAACTGGACCTCTGCTTCATCCATGTCTGTCTCTATCACTGACTGCTGTTTATGTAACAGTGGGCGGGAACCGAACCAGCTCATTTGCATTTAAAGGCACAGGCTACACTTCACTTTGACCCTAAAATGTCTGGTGTCAGCAGGCTACAATGAACGATCTGAAAACACATTTTGGAGACACCAAACACTGATCTGATATCTTGTAAAAGGGCTCAAACAGGAGTCCATTAACACACACACACACACACACACACACACACACACACACACACACACACAGATGTAAGAAACGTGTGTTTTTGCTTCTGATTGTGGCTCTCCCCCTCAGGTTTCTCCATCAGCGGCTCATGATGGACTCTCCAGATATTCTTCATTCGGACGCTCAGCTCTCGCTCTCAGACAGACTCTCCTGCACACCGGCAGAGATTTCAGGACTGCCAGACGCTGTGCAGTGCAGCAAACACACACAGGAGAGCAGCGAACACACACCCATGCAGCAGGACGTCCCGCCGGAGGCTGACGGAGAGACCAGCGGGAAGATCCCCAACCGGGACAGCGGGATCGACAGTCCGTCCTGCGGCGGAGAGGGAGAGTGTTTCCCCAATGAGGAGCACAAACAGGAATACACACACGAGGAAGACAAACGAGAACACACACATGAGGAGCACAAACGAGAATACACACATGATGAGGACAAACGAGAATACACACATGATGAGGACAAACGAGAATACACACATGATGAGGACAAACGAGAATACACACATGATGAGGACAAACGAGAATACACACATGATGAGGACAAACGAGAATACACACATGATGAGGACAAACGAGAATACACACATGATGAGGACAAACGAGAATACACACATGATGAGGACAAACGAGAATACACACATGATGAGGACAGCGATCTGGAGGAAGAAGAGCAGGAGGAAGAGGAGGAGGACCAGAACACAGAGATCAAGGTGACACACACACACACACACACATATATACATACTCACACACACAAATACACACACTCATATATACAGGGTTGTACAGTGAAACTGAAGGCCTGGTGTTAGAGCGCTCTAATTGGTCAGTCTGCTGTAGCTCCTCCTCCTCAGTGTAGTGATTGACAGACAGGAGTCCTGCACAGTGTCCGGAGGGTCTCTGAGCGGTTCTTCTTCAGAATAGTGTTCAGGTCACTACTGAGGCTGCTTTCCTGACCTGCTCCTCCAAAACACCCCAAAGTGCTCAATAATGTTGAGATCTGGGTACTGTGCAGGCCATGGGAGATGTTCAACTTCACTGTCATGTTCATCAGAGCGCTCTGTCTAGAGTCCTGCTGTGTGTATCGCTGCATTACCACCACCTTCAGGATACAGTGTTTGACCCAATGGGTCACGTGGTGCTCTGGAATGGTTGGGTAGTCTTTAGCAGTGACCCAGCGCCCATCTAGCAGCAGCATTGGGCCTCGGGAACGCCATGATATTGAGCCCAAACCATCAGTGCCCCCCCCATGCTTGGCTCTGTCACTGTTGTGTGTTGCTGCTGTGTATGAGAGCTGTGTGTCGTGAGGACGGAGGGGTTTGTGTACGCTGCAGTGTGTAGTGCACGTCTCTACAGTGCTGTCTAATAAGGCGACTCAGAGAGCGCTGTTCTACTGAATGTGTTACGCAGCAGCGATGTGTCAAACACCACAGGAAGTGAACATTTTCAAATAGATTGTTGCGTTGTGTGTGTGTGTGTGTGTGTGAGTGTGTGTGTGTGTCATTGACCAGAGACTGTGGAAATTTCTGCTAGTTGTGTGTGTGTCTGTGAAACCTAAATGCAATGGGGTGTGCTAACTTTATTCACACGACTGTATGATGAGAACACACACTCTGAGAATGTGTGTGAGCGACTGTTGTGTGTGTGTGTGTGTGTGTGTGAGAGAGAGAGAGAGACCGGCAGTAGGAGAGTTTCTGTGCTGAAAGAGAGGTGTGACAGGAATAAAGCTCTGTGTGGCTCAGCAGGAGTCGCCCTACACGCCTAACACACACACACACACACACTGATACTGCACCACCTTACACACCCTGGTACAACAGCACACACACACACTCCAAACTGTCAGACATGCTGGAATATTTTATCACACACACACACAATCGCACACTGACACACACACGCTGACACACACAGACGGGCGGCTCTGCTGTCCTGTTTCCTGGTGTGTGTGCTCATCTGCGCAGAGGAAAGGTGTGTGTTTGCTGAACAGCTGACATGTTGATGTGTTTTTAATAGTCTTGCTGCCACAGGATGTGGGAAGAGCCCAGAACACACACACACACACACACACACCTAACTGTACACAAATACAAGTGTGTGTGTGTGTGTGTGTGTGTGTGTGTGATGTGTGTGTGTGAGTGTGTGTGTGTGTGTGTGTGTGTGTGTGTGTGTGTGTGTGTGTGTGTGTGTGTGTGTGTGTGAGTGTGTGTGTGTGTGTGTGTGTGTGTGTGTGTGTGTGTGTGTGTGTGTGTGTGTGTGTGTGAGAAAGTGTGAGAGCGTGTGTGTGGCCTAGGAGCTCAATACATTACAGATTTGCTGACTGTATACAAACCTAACGGATCACCCAGATCATCAGGATCATATAAACTCCTGGGCCCGGTTTTGCAAAAGTAATCCACTGGGATTTTGGATAAGGGATTGGATCAAATCTTGAAAATGGGTTTTTTAAAAAAAAAAAACGGATTACCTAATCGGATTAGATCACGTAATCCAGTCTTGGTTTTGATCTGGATCAAACCTTTAGTTTGGGTTTTTCAGACCTTTTTCGTAGGATCTGGATCACTTTGATCCAAAAAACCTGGATTAAACTGATCCTATCAGAATGGTGGATTTAGTGTGGATTTCATGCCTGAAATGTAATGAAAACTTAAAACATGTATTAAATAAT
>NC_141028.1:61727500-61735000 GCF_052040795.2 Danio rerio
ACACACACACACACACACACACACACTTCTGTCAAAGTCTGCCCATCAGTGTGTACAAAAGCAGACTGAGCCTTTTCTGGCCACTGTAGACGCAGCAGAGCCTTTATTTTTATCTCACACACACACACACACACACACACACACACACACACACACACACACACAGCACCTCTGCACACACATCCGCTGCAGACAGATATTTAAAGCTTCATTTCACATGATGTTTGACTTTGTGCGTGCACATGAACACACTGCACGTACGATCTGTGCACATGCTTGAAGACAGAATCATTCGCCCTCGTCTAAAATTTATCTGCAGTTTAGCAGGGCTCGGACATTTTTCAAAGTATCTCCTTTTACATTTTTTGTCTGCACAGTGTCTTATCTCTTTCACTTTGGCTGGAATAAATACACTGCTGTGGTCAATAATATTAGCCTTAAGAAATCATGTTATTGTGTGTGTGTGTGTGTGTGTGTGTGTGTGTGTGTGTGTGTGTGTTTCAGATGCTCTAGAGCTGATCTCCACCGCTGCCAATCACTCCAATGCTGCCATCAGGAAGATGGTGAGACACCGATTGTGCTTGCATGTTCTAGCTGTGCGTGTGGGTGTTTCCCTCCAGTGTTGTTAATGATATATCCCATAATGCTCCTGATAATACATGAACAGACACGCAGCTAGTGTCTCTCTGACAGGAAATACTGTTTCCACTTCCTGTCTGTGAGAGGCAATTCTCTATCAGCCTCTTTCTAGAGCTGCCGCCTTCTGCTGTTCTGATCTGATGAGTCATTAGCACTCACTTCCGCGTGTGTGTGTGTGTGTGTGTGTTATTGCTTGTGCGTGTGTATATGTGTTTTTTGTGTGCATGTGTTTCTGTGTATGCATGTGTGTGTGTGTGTGTGTGTGTATACATGTGTTTGTTTGTACATATGTGTGTGTGTGTGTGTGTTTGTGCATTTGCATCCTTTTGTGTTGTTTGTGTGTGTGCATTCGTGTATGTGTTTGAATATGAATGCTCGTTTGTGTGTGTATGCGTGTATGTGTGCATCTGTGTTTGTTTATGTGTGTGTTTGTGTGTATCTGTACACGTATATGTGTTCTGATGTGTGTTTGTGTACATGTGTGTGTGCGTGTGTGTTTGTGTGTTTTTGTGTATTTGTTTATGTGGGTGCATGTTTTTGTTTGTCTGTGTTTGTGTGTGTGTGTGTGTGTATGTCTATGTGTGTATTTGTTTTTGTATAAGTGTGTGTTTGTATGTGTGTGCGTTTCAGTGTATTTATTCTTGTGCATGTTTTTGTTTGTGTGTGTGTGTGTGTGTGTGTGTGTGTGTGTGTGTGTGTGTGTGTGTGTGTGTGTGTGTGTTTGCATATGTGTGTCTGTGTATTCATGTGTTTTTGTATATTAATTTTTGTGGTTGCATATTTTTGTTTTTGTGTGTGTGTTTTTGTGCAAGTGTGTGTGTGTGTGTTTGAATCTATGTGTGATGTGTGTACATTTATGTTTGTATAAATATGTGTGTTTGAGTGTACATTTGTGTGTGTACGTGGGTGCATTTTTGTGTTTGTTTGTGTGTGTGTGCATACATATGTATGTGTGTTTTATATATGTATGTCTGTGTATGTGTGTGCGTGTATGTATTTATGTGTGTGTGTGTGTGTGTGTGTCTATGTGTATGTGTGTGTGTTTGTGTGTGCCTCTATGTATGTGTGCACATACATGTGTGCATGTGTGTGTGTGTCAATAAGTGTTTGTGCATATGTTTGTGTGTGCATATATGTGTGCGTATATGTGTGTATATACATATATATACCTGTGTGTGTGTGTGTGCAGGAGAAGATGCACAAGCTGCTGGAGGTGTATGAGCGTTTGGGTGGAGAGGAGGACATCGTTAATCCTGCTAACGAGCTCATCAAAGAAGGACACATCAAGAAGATGTCGGCCAAAAACGGCAGCGCTCAGGACCGATACCTCTATCTGGTGCGTCTCTGTGTGTGTGTGTGTGTGTGTGTGTGTGCGCGTGCATGTGTGTTAATGTATGTTTTTGTGTGTGTCTGTGTGCATATTTATGTGTGTGTTTGTGTGTGTGTGTGTGTGTGTGTTTGTGTGTATGTGTGTGTGTGTGTGTGTGTGTGTTTGTGAGTGTATTGTAAGGATCTGCATGTTTTGTATAGCAGCTTAGGATTGATCTTTATTGTGAAAAGCGTCACACAAGTAAACCTGAATTGATCTGAACATGCTCCTGTTTGTGTCGTCAATCTGGCAACCCGAGGAGTTATTTTAGAATTTGCACTGCAATACTTACTTCAACCACTAGGGACGTCAATGCTACACACTACACCATTAATGCTCGACTCCTGTATCAGATGATGAACCTGCAGTGTGTGTGTGTGTGTGTGTGTGTGTGTTGGCAGTTCAATAACATGGTGCTGTACTGCGTGCCAAAGCTGAGGCTGATGGGGCAGAAGTTCAGCGTGAGAGAGCGAATCGACATCGCAGGCATGGAGGTGAACACTGCACAGAAATAGCCATCTAGAAGATACAGACTAGAAACAGCCTAGACAGAAGTGCAGTGATCAGCCAGTGAATGACTGGATTCCTCTGTCTGACTGCAGGTTCATGAAAACGTGAAGCAGAACGTCCCGCACACCTTCACCATCACTGGGAAACAGCGCTCGCTGGAGCTGCAGGCCAGGTGACGGACACAGCGGAACACACTCACCTGTACTGTTATTATTACTACATCTGAATGAACATCTCTGCTGAGCTTTAGGCCACGTCCACACACACACACACACACACACACACACACACACACACACCTGGCTGTTACCTGTTTCAAGAGTTCACCCTCAACTGATGATTGATTATGAAGTGTGCTTGGCATGCTGTCCCGGGAGAGAGCCCTGAGCTCATAAGATCCTCGAGCCTGGGGCTCCCTCCTGTCTGCAAGGTGAGAGGGGAGTTTGAGCTCAGGTAGATGTGGAGAACTCCCCTGCTGTAGTCGCTCATGAACAGACAGTGATCGCTCTTAACAGATAACCACTGACTAGCAGCATGTCTATGGTGCTGGATTAGTCAATTACCTTAAGCTGCGTGTGTTTGGACTATGGGAGGAAACTGGGGAACCCGGGGGAAACCCACATGAGCACGGGGAGAATGTATAAACTCCACACAGAAACGTCTGCTGGCTTGGTAAGGACTAGAACCAGGGAGGTTCTTGCTAAGAGGCAACAGTGCTAACCACTGAGCCACCGTACCACCCATCTAGGAAAGGAGGAGGAGTAGGGGTGGAACTCCATCCCCCTCCCCCTCCAACCCCCTCCCCCAACACTTTCAGTTTCCAGGTTACCCTGTCAATATTCAGTGTAGGGGGGACCCCACATTTTGCTCTACGCCACTGCTCAGGGTATTTATAGGGGCTCAGGAATCGCCTGATTGGTGAATCACAGATTGGATAATGCTGGGGCCGGCTGTGATCAATCATGAGCAATTCTCTCGACATTAGTTTATAAATAAACTTCACTTAGTTCTGTTTGTCTTCTGTTTTGCATTTGTATGTGATTCCTTGTCATTTGTGTTGCTCTTTGCATGAAAAAAGTTTGCACAAGACAACGTAAAAACCGCACTGTGATGCATGTCAAGGGCACATCAAACCAGCAGGGGGCGACAAAGACTCTGACGCAGCACTTACATTTTTCTGCATTCAAGTCAATGCAAAAGTGAAAACAGGAATTTGCTGAGAACGTGTGAAATTGCGTCCTCCACATTTGGTGTCAATATTATTAGCCCTTTAAAAAATACATATATTTAGACTGTCTCCAGAACAAACCACCACTTGCCTAATTACCCTAACTTTACCCTAATTACCCTAGTGAAGCCTTTACATGTCACTGTAAGCTGAACACTAGTGTCTTGAAGAATATCTAGTCTAATATTATGTGCTGTCATCATGGAGACGAGGAAATAAATCAGTCATTTATTCATGTATGAATCAGTCTGCTGTTGAACAATAGCCTAGAGCGCCATCTGCTGGTAAACAAGTGAAAATTCCAGTAATTATCAATAAATCACAATTATCAGCTCAGCTCTACATAAAACACACACAAACAGCAAAATACATATAAAAGTCCTGTACAATCCTTTGCAATGCTCAAATGCTGTGTCATTTTACCCTGTGAACTCTGTGTGCTCGACAGGACGGCAGAGGAGAGGGACGACTGGATCAAGGTGAGGATATCTCTATAGATTCTGGGAAGATTTGCAGGAAGATAATACATTTGAAAAACAGTGCATTACACTGAAGAGGAAATAAACTGTACTTTACATCATTTATCCAATTAGTTAAATTGCAACTTAATTAAAATGAGCATTTAATTCAGTTCATTTAATCTGAGAGAATCCGAGTTTAATCTTGCTCCAAAACTGGAGAGTTCAGCTGCAGTTCAACAGAGTTTGTCAGATAATGAAGGAAATGAAACGAAGACTCAATTATTCACCATTATTTTTCATATATTTGATGCATTAATTATTATATTTTTCTTCTGGAGAAAGTCTTATATTAGCTTGAATAAAAATCATATATTTCAAAACATTTATAAAACTTCTGTGGTCGTTATTATTAGCCCCCTTAAAATCACTTTGACAAATATTGGAAATTAATTTCACAGGACGGCAAATAATTCAGTCTTCAACAGTGTTTATGAGCTGTTTGGAAGCTTTAAAGGAAAACCAGACTGAAAAGAGAGGTGTTTACATGTTCAGGAGAGATGAGTGATTCACTGAGGGAATCAAATGAACAAGTGATTCTTTAGAGTTGGATCTTTACAGTGAATGAGTTGAGTGTTTATGTGTGTGTGTGTGAGTGTGTGTGTGTGTGTGTGTGTGTGTGTGTGTGTGTTCATGCTCATCCTCTCCTCGTTCTGCAGGTGATTCTGGGCACTATAGAGAAGCACAAGCAGAACAGCGAGACCTTCAAGGCCTTCAACAGCTCCTTTAGCCGAGAAGACGAACACACACCTGACTCTCCACTGGTACAACACACTGAACACACTCCACACATACAATCAACTCTAAACACAACAACACACAAGTATACTTACAGTATATGTACTATATATAGTGCATTTGAACCATTCTATAGTATACTGACTGTTATTGAATGCTTCAGCACACTGCAGTGTTAACCATAGGGAACTGATCAACTGTACTAAACAATGTAGTGTACTTTACTGTTTACTACAGTAACTGCGGTGTATTGTAGTATAATATACCCCTGTAGAACACTACAGTACTGGGGCATTTGTTTATATTAGTATAGTTGTTGTGTTGCCATAGCAGCTGTAGAATCACCACAACAGATCAATCAGTTAAGTTGTGTTACCATAACTACTGTAAAGTCACCATACCAGATCAATTAGTATAGTTGTTGTGTTACCATAGCAACTGTAGAATCACCACAACAGAAGAATCAGTTTAGTTGTGTTACCATAGCAACTGTAAAGTCACCATACCAGATCAATTAGTAGAGTTGTTGTGTTACCATAGCAACTGTAGAATCACCACAACAGATCAATCAGTTTAGTTGTGTTACCATAGCAACTGTAGAATCACCACAACAGGTTAATTAAAGTGTTTTACTATAGTATAGTTCACAAGCTCGGCAGTATGTATTATAAATGACTATAGTATGTAATCATGTCAGATGCGGATTGTTTTGATGATTGACTCAGCTTTATTGATCTGCTAATGAAAGCAGACTTTTTCCTTCTGTTTTGGGCTCATGTGTAAATCACTGGGCTGATTCTCCACACTGGTGTGTTGATGTGTGTTACATACTGTGGTCATGTCATGTCCAGCATTAAAGCTCATGTGATTCTGAACGCAGGGCCCATGCAGCAACACCAGCATATGTGAGACAGACGGAGCTCAGCATGAGAGGGTGAGACACACACACACACACACACACATGTACATACACACAAACGTAAACACACACTCGTTCATATACATGTACACACATACACATATGCGCACATACACACGCACCCTTACTCATATACATATAACTGCAGACACACACATGTACACACACACACACACACACACACATACTCATAAACACACACTCATTCATATACATGTACACACATACACATATGCGCACACACACTTAAAGACATACTCATATAAAGGAACATGGACACAGATGCAAACATTAACACACACACACGCACACATATATATATGCACACATAAAGACAGTCTCACACATATACACATACTTGCATACATACACACTCATACACACACACACAAACACACATACACGAAAACAAACATGTACACATAAACATTTACACACACTTGTACTGAATACACACATATACACACTCACACACACACAGACTCACAATCACACACACACTTGCATACATATGCAAACATGCACGGATACATTCATTTTAATTTATTGTGTGTGTGTGTGTGTGTGTGTGTTTGTGTGTGTGTGTGTGTGTGTGTGTTTTGTAGAAGAGCTCTAAGAAGCGTGAGAAGGAGAGAGAGATGTGTAAAGGCTGCAACGAGGCATTCAACTTCACCAAACGCAAACACCACTGCAAGAGCTGCGGCGCGGTGCGTCCTGTGTGTGTGTGTGTGTGTGTGTGCATGCGTATATTGTCTGGTGTGCGTGTTTATGTGCATATTGGTCTGATTTTTATATATGTGTGTGCATGTACATGTGTGTTTTGGTGTGATTTGTATATGTGTGTGTGTGTGTGTGTGTGTGTGTGCAGGCTGTCTGTGGGAAGTGCCTGAAGGTGTGTGACAGCAGGAACATTCGCATGTGTAGACCGTGTGCTGAAGCTGAAGGAGCAGCAGGAGGCGCCACTGAGCACAAGAAGAGGGTCGAGGTGAAACACACACATCATACACACACACACAAACACATAACATACACACAGACACTGACACAAACACAAAGGCTGACACTCACACAAATGCAAGGCAAAAACACAGACATCAGACACACACACACACACACAAACACACGCACAAACCCTCAAACACTGACACACACACATTCATTCATTTTCCTTGAGCTTAATCCCTTATTTATCAGGGGTCGCCACAGCGGAATGAACTGCCAACTATTCCAGCATGTTTTACACAGCGGATGCCCTTTCAGTCACAACCCAGTACTGGGAAACACCCATACACACTCATTCACACACACACTCATACACTACGACCAGTTTAGTTGATCAATTCCCCTATAGCGCATGTGTTTGGACTGTGGGGGAACATGCAAACTCCACACAGAAACACCCTTGATTTAATTTGAGTTTATTTAGCTAATTAATACACTATTTAGTTATATTTTGATTGGTTTTTAATTTTTATTTTTATAATTCAGTTTTTTATATAGACCGGGTCATAAATACAGGTGTGTGTGTGTGTGTGTGTGTGTGTGTGTGTGTGTGTGTGTGTGTGTGTGTGTGTTTCAG
>NC_141028.1:61745000-61765000 GCF_052040795.2 Danio rerio
AAACACTGCATACTGCATAGTCACTACTAGACTCACTGCATACTTCATAGTTACTGCCTGTTCATTGTATTTTGCATTCACACTGCATACTCACTACTAAACTCACTGCACACTCACTGTCTACTGCATAAACGCTGCATACTACATGCACACTGCATACTCACTACTAAACTCACTGCACACTCACTGTATACTGCATAAACGCTGCATACTACATGCACACTGCATACTCACTACTAAACTCACTGCACACTCACTGTATACTGCATAAACGCTGCATACTACATGCACACTGCATACTCACTACTAAACTCACTGCACACTCACTGTATACTGCATAAACGCTGCATACTACATGCACACTGCATACTCACTACTAAACTCACTGCACACTCACTGTATACTGCATAAACGCTGCATACTACATGCACACTGCATACTCACTACTAAACTCACTGCACACTCACTGTATACTGCATAAACGCTGCATACTACATGCACACTGCATACTCACTACTAAACTCACTGCACACTCACTGTATACTGCATAAACGCTGCATACTGCATGCACACTGCATACTGCATAGTTGCTGCACACACTGCATACTCACCACATAATATACACACTGCATATGGGACACGTACTGCATACTTACTGCATACTCACTGCACACTACAAACACTGTATACTCACTGCACACTCACATATATTAGAAATGTATTTAAACCCAGGATTTATGAATGATTTGTCAAGAATACTCAACTTATCTGAGTGTGTGTGTGTGTGTGTGTGTGTGTGTGAGCGCAGCTCTGTCCCATTTCGAAGACAAGGGCTTCCGTTTAGCTCTGCTTCTGTCCTTCATCAGCTGCGCCATCATCCTCTTCATGAGTGTCATCTTCATCACTTCCTGTCTACGGGGATGTGTCAAACGAGAAGAGAAGAGGAGGATCGACAGGTGACACACACTCACATACACACACACACACATTTTATATATTGTAAAAAGGGGCATAACGGTCACTTTGGTGATAATATCGTATATTGTGATCAAAATTTCAGTAATTAGTCACAATATGAGAATGTGATACCATCAGCAGCTCAATCAGACGCTGTGTGATAATGATGACTGTAATCTGTGTCTTACAGAGCGAGAAACACTGAGTTATGGCAACAGCTGAACATTGCAGAGGCCGAGATGCAGAGAGAGATGCTGCACAGCCAGAAGAACACAAACAACAACAATCAAAACAATCACAACAACAACCTCAACAACAACAACAACTATAAGAACATCAACAACAATAACAACATCAACAACCACAACCACAACTATAATAACAACAACAACAATAACAGCGGGACTGACAGAGCAAAACAGCACTCAGGAGTCCTCAGCGCCCCACACACGTGAGGACACACACACACACACACACACACACACACACACCGTATACATTATTTTTTAAAGTTTAAAAGAGTGATATATAAACGTATTTTCCCTAGCAACTACTTAGCAACCCCCAACACTCTAGTAACAATTTTGAAACGTTGCAGCCATGACTCAGAACAGCCTAGCAACCACATATCAACCACCATCACTCTAGAAACAATTTTGAAACATTGTAGCAATGACTCACCTCAGCCTAGCAACCCCTTAGCAACCACCAACACGTTAGTAACAATTTTGCAACACCATAACAATGACACAGAACAGTCTAGCCACCACCAACACACCAGTAACAATTTTGAAACGTTGTATCAACAGCCTAGCAACTGCTTAGCCACCATTAACATATTAGTAACAAATTTGAAACATTGTAGCCATGACTCAGCCTAGCAACCACTGCAGCTGCCTAACAACCACACAGAAGACCAGTCAGTGAAAGGTCTAGCTGTCAGACTGTTGATTGTTAACTGTGTGTGTGTGTGTGTGTGTGTGTGTGTGTGTGTGTGTGTGTGTGTGTGTGCAGGTGTGTCCAGCTCCACCCGTGTCAGTGTTCTGTGATTCTCCATCCTCCGTATGACTGTCGGCTGCTGCTTCAGGATCCGATCTGGAGCACACACACACACACCGCTCCACATGAGCAGCACAGACGCTGACCAGCACTCCTCCAACAGATAAATCCTCAGCTGCGCGTTCTTTTGATGAGCTCTGGTGTTTGAATGATTGTCTCTTTATTAATTGTGTGTTGTTGTTGAATTATTGCACTGGACACTGGCCACAGATCAGTATGAAGAGTTCATTTGAAACACTCTGGGCTGCGTTTCCCGATAACGATTGATCTTAGCACTTAAGAGCGTTTTCTACGAGTCATTTTGCGAACGTTCGTTATTGTTTCACGTGCGTTTCCCAAAAATGCACTTAACACAATTGCACGTAGCCCAGCTTTAAGTGCAACTTAGGAGTCGCTATCCGTTTGTTAAGTGCTGAAATGTCACGCTATAGAATGGCTCGTTATTGTTGCACATGTTATAGCAATCCATATAATTCTTCTTCTACTTGTGTGAATGTATATTCAACTCGAATAACATAAAAAAAAATATTTTTGAGCCAGTTTAAAAACATAAATTAACTGGAAATGTCGTACTGTAAAAACACTGTCTTGCTCCAATCTCGCATAAAACTAATTCTAACAGTCCTTGCCGGAAATGACATCAGCATCATTTTCGATATTTATATGAAACCTTAATTAAGTAGAATTATTTATCAATTTCTTTATCAAAAATTGCTTATCTCACATCAAAATAAATAAATAAGTAAATAAATAAATAAATAAATAAGCTCTTACATTTATTTTTGAAAAGTTTAGCCTAATTATTAATTATTATTATTTGTATATTGAATTGTGTAATGTGTAGAAAATATAAATGAATAGAGATATACGTACAAATAAAATGAATAATGACTTTGAAGAGAAGTAAATTGTAGGTGCAATTTGCCGGTTGTCCAGCAGGTGCCCTCATAACTCTGTCTCCTTACGATGCACTTAAGGCTTTACGATTACTCCAGAGCACTCGTAGATCCACGAAGAATTTCAAGTGCTACTTAAGTTACGATGCTTTTGGGAAACAGACCGTAATATTAAGATCAGTCGTACGATCATTTCTACGAACTTCTTAGGCTTACGATGCTTTTGGGAAACGCAGCCCTGGCCAGTTGTGAATGTTCATCATGTGTGAGTTGCCTCTTGTGCCGTTGTGAATGTTTGCAGGTGACTTGAGTATTAATCAGTGTATATAAATAATGACCAGCACTGCAGTGTTAGCACACAGTGAACATGTTTACAGAGAGATGAGGAGCGTCATCTGAACGCACAGCTTAAATAATCAGGTACAAGTGTAGTCAAGCAGGCTGTGTCAAGCGAACTAAAAGCAGCAAACAAACTATTTCTGAAGTGTTGATGACTGTGTGGGAATAAAACCCCTGACTTCAGTACGAGTGCTGCAGACTCGACTCTCTTCAGATCATTTTCTCATGTAAGTGCCGGATCAGGCCAGCAGAGGACAGCAGAACATTCCTCACGTCAAACTGCATCAGGGGTGTCCAAAGTCGGTCTTGGAGGGCCGGTGTTCTGCTGAGTTTAGCTAGGGTTGGACCTAGACTCTCCAGTACACTGGCCCTCCAGGACCTGAGTTGTGACACCCCTGAGTTACATGATCTACTGCAGAGTGTCCAGACTCGGTCCTGGAGGGCTGTTCTGGAGAGTTTAGCTCCAACCCTAATCCAACACACCTGAAGCAGCTAATCAAGCTCTTATTAGATTTACTAGAAACTTCCTGGCAGGTGTGTTGAAGCAGGCTGGAGCTAAACTCAGTTTGGACCGGACTGTCTTAGCCCTTACCCCTACCTCTCTTTTTGCGCGTTCTTGTGAAGGGGTAGGGGTGTCCCAATTCTCTTTAGCTGGGGGAAGGGGGGAATAGCCCTTCAATCGAAGATTTTTCAGGATCACACTCAAAACCAAGCGGTAAGAAAATTCCCCCAATACACCAGCCACAACGGTAAGTAGGGAGGTCCACAAATGAGTATTTTTGTCCTCATAATGAATTTTTTTAACAAACAAACACATGTTTTAATATATTCATAACTGCGTTCGTGTTTACCGTAATGCTTTAAAAATAAAAGCGCTAAAAAATGCTAAATTTGGCGATCCAAAACTCCTGTACAGCAGTCCCACAACATTCTGACACTCCAATACCCGGTCAGTGATGTCTAGAGTCTGTGAATGAGCTGTTTACATTGATGAATATGGCCAATGTGTAAATGCACAGCACTGTTATGATCTTATTGCCACATTATATTCTCATGATAACATAATATCTGCCTCCAGTGATTTCCTGAAGATAAACACCAGTAAATAACACAACTGGAGTAACTCCAGCAGTCGCCATCGTCTGACCTCATGTGAAGCAAGAGATGGTGATGAGATATGGTGACATGTGCAGGTGCTGTAGTGCTGTCCCAATTCTCAGGGGTACATTTTAAAGCCCTTCCCCTTAACCCTCGGTTGTAAGGAGGAAGGGGAACATAATAGAATTGGGATTGGGCCTAAGGCAGACTGTAAATAACGAAGACACTTGTTCCAACTTGGCGTCATTAAGACATGAACATGACAAACATACTACAGAAGGAGAAAATTCAGGTTTGGAAAAGTGTCGGATGAAGAATTGACTGCCCGCTTCAGGGTGTTCTGTCCCTTTAAATAAAGCATAAACAAAAGCGCTTCCGCTAATAAAAGCTGGTTCAGATACTTCAGCTTATTCTAATCCTCTGGGTCTGTGCTTCTGTGCTTTCACTTCAGCTTTTGTCTGTGTTCTTGTAAAGTTTACACTACAAAGGTCACTGACTACCACAGATAAGGAGAGTCGGTTCCTCCTGTATGAACGGTTTGGATATTAAGTTTTCTTAAAGGGGCAGGACCCCATTTCCTCCTCCAAACCTGTTTGAGTTTCTCTCTTCTGTTGAACACTAATGAAGGATTCTGGAAAACACAGACTCCACTTCCACAGTATTTCAGTTCTACTATGACTGTTTCCTCCAGCATTCTTCAGAATATCTTGTTTTGAGTTCAACATAATCACATGAAGGTGTACAGCCTCTTGAGTGTGATGAACTGATGAGGACATGTTTGTTTTGGGCTGTACTGTCGCTTTAATAAAAACATGTGAACTGATTTGAAACAGATTTGAGGACGATTTGTCCTATATTGAGCTTAATACATGTGTTTTTCCCTTCATGTCAAACCCAGTGTGATGTTCGTCAGATACCTCAGATGAGTGACACTTCTCTATGATTATGGATGTTGCTTGAATTGTTTTTTATTAGAGTCAAAACCAAAAGCTTTAAATGAACAATAATAATTGCAGAATATCAAAACACACATCATTCATTCATGTTCCATCGGCTGAGTCCCTTTATTCATCAGGGGTCACCACAGCGGAATGAACCGCCAACTATTCCAGCATATGTTTTACACAGCGGACACCCTTCCAGCAGCAACCCAGTACTGGGAAACACCCATGCACACTCATTCACAAACTCATACACTATGGCCAGATCAGTTCCCCTATAGCGCATGTGTTTGGACTGTGGGGGAAACCGGAGCACCAGGAGGAAACCCACGCCAACACGGGGAGAACATGCAAACTCCACACAGAAACACCAACTGACCCAGCCGGGACTCAAACCGGTGACCTGAGTGCTGTTAGGCCACAGTGCAACACCACTGAGCCACCGTCACATCATTCACACTATGCATATTTACATATATACAGTATTTTACATATTAAATAATTGTGTGTGTGTGTGTGTGTGTGTGTGTGTGTGTGTGTGTGTGTGTGTGTGTGTGTGTGTGTGTGTGTGTGTGTGTGTGTGTGTGTGTGCGCGCAAACTCCTGTCAGACTCCCGGATTAGGCTGCTGGACCCCAAAAGCAGTGATGAAGACGTTGATGACGACGATGATGAAGATGCAGCCGGTGGTGATGTTCTCCAGCAGATTCAGACGCAGGTGCTTTTGTTCATCATTCACGTTCCACTTCACTGCGCTCGCAAAACACACAACACACACACACACATCAACACAACGCAACCAAACATAACACATCACATGACATCACAACACAGTGACAACACAAATGAAAGGCTCTTCAGAGAGACGCCTGAGGTCAGCAGGGACGCAGAACTGCACACACACACACACACACACACACAGAGAGAGAGAAAGGTTCTGCTGATATGTAGGTCAAACACAGAGACATGAGAGTGTATTGTGAGGCCATTGTTATGAGTTGCTCTTCTAATCCTGAATTCAGATTGACTTTCACAGAGTGTTCCTGAAGCAGATCTGTGCTCAATACAGTTCACTGATTCACTCAGTCATTCTCCATATTAATCAATATTTCAACATAAGAATATAATGCTTTGGATCCCTTCAGTTACTCTGGCGCGGCTGTAAAGATGTTTCATAAAGAACAAAAAACCCAAGCAGCAGCATTTTTGCTGAGACTAAAACTCCTCCATAATAGATGAGTGTCTCCTCAGCAGCAGAACACACACACACACACACACACACTCACACTCACACACACACTGTTGTGTGTTCTTGAGTACAGATGCCTCATGATTGAACACGATCTGAGTGAATCAGTTCTGGAGTCATTTTAATGAATCAATTTAATGACTAAATAATTATATCCAATCACATCATCTGTTGATCCACTGGTTAGTCTAGTTAACCAATCAGATCATCTGTTGATCCACTGGTTAGTCTAGTTAACCAATCAGATCATCTGTTGATCCACTGGTTAGTCTAGTTAACCAACCACATCATCTGTTGATCCACTGGTTAGTCTAGTTAACCAACCACATCATCTGTTGATCCACTGGTTAGTCTAGTTAACCAATCAGATCATCTGTTGATCCACTGGTTAGTCTAGTTAACCAACCACATCATCTGTTGATCCACTGGTTAGTCTAGTTAACCAACCACATCATCTGTTGATCCACTGGTTAGTCTAGTTAACCAATCACATCATCTGTTGATTTACTGGTTAGTCTAGTTAACCAATCAGATCATCTGTTGATCCACTGGTTAGTCTAGTTAACCAACCACATCATCTGTTGATCCACTGGTTAGTCTAGCTAACCAATCACCTCATTTGTTGATCCACTGGTTAGTCTAGTTAACCAATCACCTCATCTGTTGATCCACTGGTTAGTCTAGTTAACCAATCACATCATCTGTTGATAAACTAGTTAGTCTAGTTAACCAATCACATCATCTGTTGATCCACTGGTTAGTCTAGTTAACCAACCACATCATCTGTTGATAAACTAGTTAGTCTAGTTAACCAACCACATCATCTGTTGATAAACTAGTTAGTCTAGTTAACCAATCACATCATCTGTTGATCCACTGGTTAGTCTAGTTAACCAATCACATCATCTGTTGATAAACTAGTTAGTCTAGTTAACCAATCACATCATCTGTTGATCCACTGGTTAGTCTAGTTAACCAATCACATCATCTGTTGATAAACTAGTTAGTCTAGTTAACCAATCACATCATCTGTTGATCCACTGGTTAGTCTAGTTAACCAATCATATCATCTGTTGATCCACTGGTTAGTCTAGTTAACCAACCACATCATCTGTTGATCCACTGGTTAGTCTAGTTAACCAATCACCTCATTTGTTGATCCACTGGTTAGTCTAGTTAACCAATCACATCATCTGTTGATAAACTAGTTAGTCTAGTTAACCAATCACATCATCTGTTGATTTACTGGTTAGTCTAGTTAACCAATCAGATCATCTGTTGATCCACTGGTTAGTCTAGTTAACCAACCACATCATCTGTTGATCCACTGGTTAGTCTAGTTAACCAACCACATCATCTGTTGATCCACTGGTTAGTCTAGTTAACCAACCACATCATCTGTTGATCCACTGGTTAGTCTAGTTAACCAATCACATCATCTGTTGATTTACTGGTTAGTCTAGTTAACCAATCAGATCATCTGTTGATCCTCTGGTTAGTCTAGTTAACCAACCACATCATCTGTTGATCCGCTGGTTAGTCTAGTTAACCAATCACCTCATTTGTTGATCCACTGGTTAGTCTAGTTAACCAATCACATCATCTGTTGATAAACTAGTTAGTCTAGTTAACCAATCACATCATCTGTTGATCCACTGGTTAGTCTAGTTAACCAATCATATCATCTGTTGATCCACTGGTTAGTCTAGTTAACCAACCACATCATCTGTTGATAAACTAGTTAGTCTAGTTAACCAATCACATCATCTGTTGATCCACTGGTTAGTCTAGTTAACCAATCATATCATCTGTTGATCCACTGGTTAGTCTAGTTAACTAATCATATCATCTGTTGATCCACTGGTTAGTCTAGTTAAACAATCACATCATCTGTTGATTTACTGGTTAGTCTAGTTAACCAATCAGATCATCTGTTGATCCACTGGTTAGTCTAGTTAACCAACCACATCATCTGTTGATCCACTGGTTAGTCTAGTTAACCAATCACCTCATTTGTTGATCCACTGGTTAGTCTAGTTAACCAATCACCTCATCTGTTGATCCACTGGTTAGTCTAGTTAACCAATCACATCATCTGTTGATAAACTAGTTAGTCTAGTTATCCAATCTCTTCATCTGTTGATCCACTGGTTAGTCTAGTTAACCAATCATATCATCTGTTGATCCACTGGTTAGTCTAGTTAACCAACCACATCATATGTTGATAAACTGGTTAGTCTAGTTAACCAATCACATCATCTGTTGATCCACTGGTTAGTCTAGTTAACCAATCAGATCATCTGTTGATCCACCGGTTAGGCGAGTTAACCAATCAGATCATCTGTTGATCCACTGGTTAGTCTAGTTAACCAATCAGATCATCTGTTGATCCACTGTTTAGGCTAGTTAACCCATTACATCATCTATAATGAGAAGCATTTGAGCTCATGTTAATAGCAGTAGTTGTTAATAGAGTATTCTGCTGGATGAAGATGTCTGTGAGCTGAGCAGTGCTTTGGTGGATCAGCAGTGTGTATGTTCTGGTCTCTGCTCTTATCCCTGCTGTGTTCACTAGTCTCGCCTCTATTTTCACCCTCTGTGTGTTCAAGAACCTGTTCATTCCACAGAAGCTGATCCTGGCCAGCGTTACCGCCACTTTATCAGCCAATCTGAAGAATTTCTCCAGAAACCGATGTGCCGATACTGTTATACCAAAACACTGACATGCTGGAGCTCATCTGTCATCACTCTTCTTCACCTGATTGTAAGGGAAGGGTTGTCTAGACAGGAGTGATGGCATTCACTAAGCGTAATCTGTTGGTGTAATGGTGAAGGGTTATGGAACTGTAGTATTTCTTGAGGTGGATGTGGTTAAATGCTGCTGCTGCTGCTGAAAGGCCCTCGGAGTGTTTGGTCAGTGTGGACTAATGCAAAGAGAGCTTCTGCAAACCACACTAATGGCAGCCTGCATCTGTTGCCAGCGTTTCTCCTGTACATCTGCTGCTGACAGTGATGGACTCCTGCTCTGTGTCCTCTCAGACACTGGTGTTAGGCCTGATTGTTCAGATCAGTGCATGATGTTTTAAAGGGTAGGTAGATAAGAGTGATAAGACGAATCTAAAAGATTGAAGACTGTGATTCTGCAAAGACGAATCCACAAAAATGTCAGTGTCTGAATGTTACAATCACACACATATAGTCAAACTACCAGCTTTATATGTCGTGTACAATTAACTATTTAATAACTAGTGAATGGAACAAATGATGAAAGAACAGAGTTATATGCATTTAAGGAGGCTCTCTATACACACACACACACACACACACACACACACACACACACACACACACACACACATATATTTACCGGCCACTTTATTAGGTACACCTTTGAACTGCTTGTTAACACAAATGTCTAATCAGCCAATCACATGGCAGCAGCTCACTGCATTTAGGCATGTAGACATGGTCAAGACGATCTGCTGCAGTTCAGAGCGAGCATCAGAATGGGGAAGAAAGGGGATTTAAGTGACTTTGAGCGTGGCATGGTTGTTGCTGCCAGACGGGCTGCTCTGAGTATTTCAGAAACTGCTGACCTACTGGGATTTTCACGCACAACCATCTCTAGGGTTTACAGAGAATGCTCCGACAAAGAGGACATATCCAGTGAGCGGCAGTTCTGTGGGCGCAAATGCCTTGTTGATGAGGCCAGAGGTCAGAGGAGAATGGCCAGACTGGTTCCAGCTGATAGAAAGAACTCAATCCAATAGAGCAGCTTTGGGATGTGGTGGAACGGGAGATTGGCATCATGGATGTGCAGCCGACAAATCTGCAGCAACTGTGTGATGCTATCATGACAATATGGAGCAAAATCTCTGAGGAATATTTCCAGTAGCTTGCTGAATCTCTGACACCAACGATTAAGGCAGTTCTGAAGGCAAAAGTGGCTAACCTGGTACTAGTCAAGTGTACCTAATAAAGTGGCCGGTGGGTGTGTATATATATATATATGAGCAAACATATTTGTACGGAAGTGTTTTAATGAGTTGTGCTCTAGTGAGTCAGATGTGTGTTCATGACACGACACACATTATGTGTGTGTGTGTGTGTGTTGTTGATCACCTATGAAGATGAGCAGGATGCCCACCAGCACCTGCAGACAGAGGGACAGGCTGATGAGTGTGATCAGGGAGGTGTAGAGGCTGAACTGGGGCCCCTGCTCCAGAACCGCCTTCAGCTGCGACGCGTTGGCCATCAGCAGAGCCACATCCAGCATGCTCTCCGCCGCACTCTTCTTATTAGCGTAATGATTCATATTCAGAGGAGCGCGAGACACCTGACCAGAGAGAGAGAGGAAGAGAGACGCATCAGCACAGGAACACACACTCGCTCCTCTCCACATGCACCACACACTCTGATCAGCACTGCATATTTCTGCACGCTTCTATTGGATGTTTGACTAGAGGGCGACAGGGTGGCACAGTGGTGTCGCACTGTGGCCTCACAGCAAGAAGGTCGCTGGTTTGAGTCCCGGCTGGCTCAGCATGTGTTTCTGTGTGGAGTTTGCATGTTCTCCCCTTGTTGGCGTGGGTTTCCACCGGGTGCTCCGTTTTCCCCGTAGTTTGGAGTATAGAGTCCCCTTCACTATACTGGGGTGTTAGGCACCACACAGCTGGTCTCACTAACACCACTTCCAGCAGCAACGCAGCTTTCCCACGTGGTCTGGTACTGAGCGGGCGCAGCGGGATGAGAGCTGCCGGATGCATCTCTGAATGTGACGCTGTCTTTAAATAATACTCTCTACTCCTTCAGAGTTTCCATCTTCATTCCTTTATTTCTTGTCATCCGTCTTCTCAGTATTGCTCTGTTGACTGTGCAGTTATATTGACAGAGACTCTCCATCTCTCTCTCTCTCTCTCCTGCTGTTGAGTGTGTTCCAGCAGCTCATCGACCCTCCATTGGGAAATTACATTGGTCTGATTCTCTACAGAGCTTTTAGTTACACTGCACACACACACACACACACACACACACACACACACACACACACACACACACACACACACACACACACACACACACACACATTTTCACCTCTAGTGTACTCAGCACTAAACACATTTACTCACTCACACACACACACACACACACAGGCCAGCACTGTATGGACATCAGACATTGCCCACAGTAATCGCTCATCATAACAATGGGAAAGACTCTGCTGGATGCAGTGCTGCTGAAGATTAGATCAGAACACACACACACACACACACACACACACACACACACACACACTTCCACATGCACAGTGCACACACACTTCACTGGAAGTGGCATTTCATAAACCGGCTTCACTTCCTCCTGCTGTTCACCTACTGAAGCCACTGCCATCAACACATCCTCTGGACCAGCACATGCACGTCTGAGGCCTGAGATTAAGAGTCAGTAATGCTCGTCTGCAGCTTTGATGATTATTTTGATTAATGTGGACTTCATCATGCTGGAATATAAGAATATCAGATTAACTAATTGGCAAATGGGTTTCTACCGATACCTAATTATACTGTAATGACTCTGATTGGCTGATGGAGGAGCTCAAAACTAAACCCCGCCCCCAGAAAATTCTCCATTTCAGTTGGTAATCATACTGAAAAATAATACTGTTCATACCAACTCTAAAACAGGAAATAAATCATATATCAAGAGAAATATCCATAATAGGGCAACACAGTGGCTCAGTGTTTAGCACTGTGGCCTCAAAGATCTGATAAACATCTAAAACAGGTCCAGTGAATGAACATTCTAAATTTGAAACGTTAATTCTAAGCATCTACATTTATTGTTTAAAGTGACGTTCATTAGACGTCTAGGTTTGTGTCTACATCTGGAAGACGTATTTATTATTAGATCTTTAAAACAGCACATAGTTTTCTGTACACTATCCGCTGTGTTCAAAGGTCTGATGAACATCTTTAAATGGTCTATTTAATGAGCATTCTGAATTTAAATGTGTTAAAGTCGAAACATCTATTTTACATCTGGATATTGACATCTAATAGATGTTTTAAAGATGAGCACATGCTTTAATAATAGTCTTCAGATGTAAATGTGAATAATGTTTCTCACTCTTCACGTGTTTATTTCTGTGCAGTTGTTGTATTTTTCATTTTAGGTTAAAAATGTGCCATTATTTTTTGATAATGCAAATATAGTTATTGCAATATTTAAATGTATAGGGATTGGACTTGGTTTAAACACTCTTTTAGTGTTGAAAACATATTTTGTGTTCAAATGTATGATAAAAGCCTTAAAATATTTTAAACAAAGACATGTTCTAAACATATATTAACATTTATGAAATGATGTTTAATTTGATGTTTGATCTGAAAGTCATATTTATTAGAGCGTTTGCTTCTCTTTAAAACCCACACGTGTTTTTCTGTAAATGTCAGCTGTGTTCAAAGGTCTGATAAACATCTTTAAAAGGTCCACTAAATTGTGAACATGTTAAATAAATTCAAACATCTCTTTTACATCTAGAAATTGACATCTAATAGATGTTTTACAGATGAGCAAATGCTTTAATAAATGCGTACTCTAAACATCTATTTAACATCTGAAAGTTGACATTTCATAGACGTTTTACAGACGAGCAAATGCTCTAATAGATACGTCTTCCAGATGTAAACACACATCAAATAGACGTCTCTGCTGTATGTGTGCTATCAGGGTAGATGTGCCATTGGATTTATATTTTTCAGACACAATACAGTAACTATGACTATGATTAGCTCATCACAGTAGAGTGTGTGTGTGTTTGTCCAGTGTGTGTGACTTTCAGCTGTTGCGTTGTTGTTGTTTGCAGGTTCATGAGCGGCAGACGTACCTGGAGTCCAGAGGTTCTGTTTAGCTCAATAGTGTCCGCCATGGGCTCTTCAGTTCCTCAGGATCATCAGGAGAACAGCAGGATTTCCCAGCGGTCGGTATATGATCTCTCCGCTGATGTCTGCTTTACACTCATACACTATTTACGTTGTCCTCAGTCTCTGTGTTCACCGTCTCAACCACCTGGGCTGCTGTAGCACTACCTGTAGCCTGAACCAATACTAACACACAGCAAATACCACAGTGTTTCTGAACTATACTATTGTACACGGTATTATACTGTATAGCGTTTAAAACACTCTTAATAAATGCTGTAGTATTACTGTAGTATTAAATATTATTAAATATTATTATTAATAATATTATTAAATATTATTAAATACTGTAGTATACCTTAGTGTTTACCACTGTAAACTGTGGAGTATTGTAGTATAATATACCCTATAGCTGTAGAACACTACAGTACTGTGACATCTGTTTATATTAGTGTAGTTGTTGTGTTACCATAGCAACTGTAATATCCCCACAACAGATCAATTAGTATTGTTGTTGTGTTACCATAGCAACTTTAGAATCATCACAGCAGATCAATTACTGTAGTTGTTGTGTTACCATAGCAACTGTAGAATCGTCACAACCGATCAATCAATGTAGTTGTTGTGTTACCATAGCAACTGTAGAATCACCACAACAGGTCAATTAGTGTAGCTGTTGATACCATAGGAACTGTAAAATCATCACAAGCAGATCAATTACTATAGTTATCGTGTTACCATAGCTACTGTAGAATCACCACAACAGATCAGCTACTATAATTGTTGTTTCCATAGCGACTGTAGAATTGCACAAAAGATCAATTAGTGTAGTTGTTGTGTTACCATAGCAACTGTATAATCACCACAACAGATCAATTACTACAGTTTTTGTTACCATAGCAACTGTAGAATCACCACTACAGATCAATTACTACAGTTTTTGTTACCATAGCAACTGTAGAATCACCACAGCAAATGAATCCTATTGCTTTACTATAGTATGGTTCAAAAGCATGACAGTTTTACTTTATTGTGTGAATGTAATGATGAAACTTGCTTTATATATGAGATGTATATAGCTGTATCTGAGTCTTGTTTGTGTATATAGGCATAACCTGGTGTCAGTAGGTGCAGAGAAAGTGACTCAAGTTTCAGAGTGAATATCTGAGCCGGAGCTGTTATTGTCTAACCGAGGCTTGTGTTACACGAGGAGGAAACTCAATAATACTGCTTCATGACTGGCTTTACTCGGTAAAAGATTTGCATTTATTCATAAACATGCTCTAATCTGGTTTGAAAACTTCAAAGAGACGTTTCTTCTGTTCTTCAGTGAGGAACTCTTGGAATGCACTTTGAGAAATGTTGCTTTCAACATTCTGATGATTCTTCTGTCCTCCTACAATAAAAATAAAGGATCATAACTGGCATCGTCAGCTCTGTGATGAACATTTAACATCCATGCAATTTGTCCATGCTATAAATGGTGGACGATTTAGACCATGGTCATTTTATTCATTATTTAGGCTGCTGATTGTAAAATTAGGCTAGTGGATATTTGGCTGTTGATTAACTGTTCAAAGTAAAATAAAATCAAATAATTGTAAGTAGTGGTGGTCAGCACTGTGGCCTCACATCAGGAAGGTCGCTGATTCGAGTCTCGGCTGGGTCAGTTGGCGTTTCTGTGTGGAGTTTGCATGTTCTCCCCGTGTTGGCGTGGGTTTCCTCCAGGTGCTCCGGTTTCCGCCACAGGCCAAACACATGCGCTATAGGGGAACTGATCAACTACACTGGCCATAGTGTATGGAGTGAGTGTCTATAGGTGTTTCTCAGTATCTGGAAAGGCAGCTGCTATGTGTTGGAGGTTGACAGAATAGTTAGTGGTTCATTCCACTGTGGCGACTCCTGAAATAAAGACTAAGCTAAAGGAAAATGAATAAATTAATGTATAATTGTGAGAAAAAAAAGAAAAAGTAAAAATAAAACAATCGATGTTCTTTGAGGAACCTAAAATAGTTGTAATATTTAAGACATTTATGATGAATTCCCACCAACATAATCACTGACATCATCTTTAATCTCGTTTCAAACTCATGTCATTTTCTTGCTAAACATTTAACACTAAAATCTGTGAATATTAATTTATAAAAATATATTAATTGAAAGCAAATGACTAAAAGATGCAAGCGCCAAGGAGAACACAATAATGGCATCTGAATATGATTACACGAATAAATCATTTAAAAAATAATAGTTATAGTTTACAGATATTAATTAAACTTAATATTCTGAAAAGAAATGTCGAAACTGAGATAAAGTTTAGAAAGAATAGTTTTTTTGTTGATTTTTTAATGCATTTTGTTCGTTTTTTTACGCAGTAACATTAAGTCCTTAAGTAACATTAACATTTACAGTCCTGAAAATGCACACTTCAGACTCCTGCACATCTATTCATCTGCAGTTGCTTCAGAACTGTAATTATTGTAAATAACTTACAAGACAAATGATTTAAAATGACTAATGTTACTTATTTAAATGTGTATAATGCATACAGTGATGTAAATTGTGTGTTTCACTTATCGGGTATGGCATATTTTTGTGTTTTAATATCATAGGGATTTTTGTTATGAAAATCTGGCAACCCTGTCTAGAGCCATGCTGCTGGAAAAGAGCAGCAGGGAAGTTCCGTGAAGTATCTCTCTTTTTTAACAGAAATGAAGGTGTATAATGAGCAGGGGTTAATCTGATGATGATGGTGAGGATGATGATGATGTGAGGAGGATCGGACTGAATTCTGGGAATGCTCCGCTGCTGATGGGCGTGGAGGATTGCAGGATTCAGGGATTCAGCACTCCTTTTCACACGGAGAAATTTCCAGGGAAGCCGAGGTGAGATTGCGGATTTAAAGCCGGTAAAAGAGTGTCGTGATAAACCCGACCACCCTCCACCCTGGAGCTCCAGAACTCGTGAGTCCGCATCTGAATTGTTGTTTTCCGGATGGTTTTAGATGATTGTGCGCGTCGCACCTGCAGGAGCTCCAGCCGTCAGTCATTCATTCCGCAGCCGCTCAGAGCGCCTCCTGGGCGGGCAGAGAGCGCGCAGCACACGCCTGTTCTCCTGGAGCATCTCGAGACTCGCTTTACCGCAGTGTTTGCGTTTCAGAAACCAACATTCACAATGCATCGCGTTTATCAGCGTTTCATTATTCTGATTAAGCGGTTGTTCTTTATATTAGCATGGGTTAGCATTTAAAGGCCAGGCTCTTACAGTGGCATTAGTCGAGTAAATAATAATAATAAATAATAATAATAAGAGATCGCGCTCGTTTGAGATTCTGACACATTTATGGACATTGTTATCCTCAGAACAGGTAATCTGTGTTCATTTATATACATGAAATGTTCATTTATTACCGTGGAACATTTTGACAGACCCACCACTCGGTTTGTCTGGCAGATTTAATTAATGTCGTAAATATGCGCAATCTGTTTTATAATATGGCATTACGTGCATATTTAATGAAGCGTATGTTTGTTTAAATGGGTCACCAATCGATTCATTGATTAAAGAGAAACTATAGCCTGTTAAATAAAATGAAAACAAAGTTTATTACTGAAGCTTGTGTAGCGACTATTGGAGAACATTCAGCAGGGAAATGCTCTTATTTTCCCTCTTCAGGGTTCCTCGTCGCATCTTGTTTCCTTGTTTGTGGAAATAATTAATATTTTTCTTCTCCTCAATGAAACACAAAGGGACATTTGCAGCATTGCCAGAAATAATAACTTCATGGGGTCTTTTTAAATGTTATATTCAGTCATATTTATTTGCATTTGGGAACATTTGATCTTATGAAGTGGTAAAGTGTGGCCATGTATATACAAATAACATGTCTGCATGCATAAAAGTGTATGAAACTTTTTATACACACAATTTTAATATTTTGGACAGTGCTCAATGGCTTGGTTGTCAAATTTGAGATTAAATTAAGGAGAAAATAGTTTAGTTGCACGCTGTAAATATGATTTTTAAAAGGAATATTAAAACTGAATGTCATGTTTACTTGCATAACTTGTTTATTGAAAGTGTGTGTGTGTGTGTGTGTGTGTGTGTGTGTGTGTGTAATTTGGTTTTCTACATCAAAATCGGTGTATTCATTTAACTAATTACACGTGTTGAGCATTTTGAGTCCTTTGAGTAGCATTTTATAGATCGTTTTCTCTTTAAAATTTTGCATAGAGATTTAATTTGGTAGGGTGGCACGGTGGCTCAGTGGTAAGCACTGTGTCCTAACAGCAAGAAGGTCTCTGTTTTGAGTCCCAGCTGGGTCACTTGCTGTTTCTGTGTGGTTAGGGTTAGGAGTCTTAAACACGTGCACTATAGGGGAATTGATCAACTACATTGGCCATAGTGTATAAGTGTATGAGTGTGTGTGTGTGTGTGTGTGTGTGTGTGTGTGTGTGTGTGTGTGTGTGTGTGTGTGTGTGTGTGAGAATGAGTGTGTATGGGTGTTTCCCAGTACTGGGTTGTGGCTGGAACGGCATCCGCTGTGTAAAACATGCTGAAATAGTTGGCGGTTCATTCTGCTGTGGTGACCCCTAATAAATAAGGGACTAAGCCAAAGGAAAATGAATGAATTTAGTTTGGCATAATGAAATATCTTCAAATGAGACTGCTGAATATTAAGTAGGGGCGGGGCTTTATTAAAATAACCAGATCAGATCAGAGAGGGCGTGGCTAATCACCGCCTTTCCAGAGCAGAAGCAGATTTTGAGTAAAGATTAATAAAACAAACTCAGATTAATTGTTCACTTTAAGACTAATAATGTGCGCTAGCAAAATAAATAAGACACATTTAGAGTTCAGGCTTAAATTGAAAAACAAACAGTATTTTGTCCACAATAGGCTTGTTGTGGTGAAAATAAATACATTTCTGATGGTTCAGAATGAGGTTTCTTGCATTAAAGGAACAGTTTACTACAAAATAATAACATTTTATCATCATTTACTTCATCCCTGACTGATTCCAAAACATTTTGAGTAGTTTTTTGTTCTGTTGAACACAAAAGAGGACATTTCAAAATAATAAAATATCTTGTTTTGTGTTCAACAGAAGAAAGACTCAAAAGGTACAATTTTAGTGTGAACTGACCCTTTAAAACCCAGGCCATGGCTACAACTCTCCAAAAAAAAAAAGATATAAAGAATAAACACGTTTTGTTTTTGAGAACTGAAGCCATGACCTGTGTTTTAAAGGGTCAGTTCACACTAAAATTTACTTCTGTCATTCTTCACTTGTTGCAAACCAGTTTAAGTTTATTTACTCTGTTGAACACAAGACAAGATATTTTTATATTTTTACTGCAAAATATGATATTTAGAGATCAACAGAATCAGGAAACTCATAAGGGTTTGAAACCACTTGAGGGAGAGTGATTTTTGGGTGAACTGTCCCTTTAAGAGACAGAAAAGTCGAAGACCTGAAGTAACATAAAACTGTTAACTTGATCTAACTTAATTTCTGTACTTATGCACACAGTCATTTACTTCATCATTTTAATGCAACATGGCGGCTCAGTGGTTCACACTGTGGCCTCACAGCCAGAAGGTTGCTGGTTTGAGTCTCGGCTGGGTCAGTGTGTGTTTCTGTGTGGAGTTTGCATGTTCTCCCCATGTTGGCATGGGGTTCCTCCGGTTTCAGTCCAAACACATGCGCTATAGGGGAACTGATCAACTACACTGGCCGTAGTGTATGAGTGTGTGTGTGAATGAGTGTGTATGGGTGTTTTCCAGTACTGCATTGCAGCCTAAAAAGGCATCTGATGCATAAATGTTGGAATAGTTTTTGGTTCATTCCGCTGTGTCAACCCCTGATGAATAAAGAGACTAAGCCAAAGGAGGATGAATGTAGTTAAATACATCTCATTTGTAATCTCCCCTGTGTGTGTGATTAATGTGTGTGTTGTGTTCCCGCAGATGCACGAGTCAAATGATGTTAGTGAACATGCGTGAGTTCTGATTGGTTGAAACATGGAGCCGAAAGCCGACTGCTGTCCGTCATCGGTGCCGAGCTCTCAGCGGGATCTGCAGCTCCACATCTACGAGACCATCAGCGAAGGAAATGTCAATAAGCTGGAGAACTCGGCGCTGGTGCGGGCGGGCAGCGACCCCAGCTCGTATCCCTCGTCCAGACGCCAGAGATTCATCCGCCGGAGCCTGTGGTTTACTGAAAATGACGAATCGCAGCCGGATGAGTGTGTGCCGGAGTCTGAACAGCACAATAAAATACTGAGCATCGACCTGCGCACCATCGTGGACCGAACACGCTCCGGTCTGCAGGCAAGGAGATTTCAGTGTTCAGTTACAGTGCAAACCAGATCTATTCAGAAGAGGGCGGAGCTACAGACGGCTCTGCGACAGATGTGAAACAGCAGTGTGTGTGTGTGCTTCAGTGTGAGTGTGTGTGTGATGTGGCTCCTGTCTCTGTTCATCTAGAACTCCACATCTATAATCTACTTAGTCTATGCTGACATCATCTTCAGCAGCTCA